>NC_044190.1:2841962-3054656 GCF_900880675.1 Sparus aurata | reverse complement strand
TCGACGGCAGCACGCCCCGACGCGCGTGGAATGCGAGGGCCGTCATCGCTGCTTGCAGCTTTAATTATTATTCTTCTTTTTTTTTTCCTTTGTCCAAAATGATCGCATTTTTCACTGCCTGAACATACCCCAAAACTCACCAAACTTGGAATATAAGTCACACCTGGCGAAAAATTTTATAATCTATTGTCGTCCTGAATTTCCACCACTAGGTGGCGCTGTTATTAAGGAAAGCGCGTTTTGGCTAATAACTCCCATATACTTTGTCGCACATTCTAAAACCTTACATCGACGCGTTCAGTGGATTGTGCTGAATCTCGTGGTATAGGCCACGCCCATTTCCGCCTACCGTTTTTTTTCGCTACGTCGCAAAATGTCGAAAACCTACTTTTTCGAACTCCTCCCAGGCGATTTCACCGATTTGCACGAAACTTGGCACACAGCATCTCTGGACCCTCCTGACAAAAAGTTATTAAAGGAATTCTAATAGCACACTAAATACTTCGAAGTTATTAAATAACAAATTCCTGCAGATTTGGCTCAAAACAGGAAGTGTTGATATTTCCACAGTAGTCAGATCAAATGACATGAAACTCAGGATACTACTTCCCCATGAGCCCCTGAGGCCCTGTGCAAAATTTTAGGCGATGACCACAAGGTGGCGCTCTTTAAATTGATGTATTTTATATCTCCACAACGGTGCATCGGAATAAGACGAAACTTGGTACATTTATTGTCAGTGCCCTCCTGAGGACATCTGACAAAGGGTTTACCGATCCGCCACTAGGTGGCGCTCTGGCGTCACTTTAATTGTATAATTGGCCCTGTGCCCACACCATAACACTTATGGAAATGAAATTCATAGAGGTGCTATAGAATGGCCCCTGTGACTCACTCACCGAAAATGACCACCAGGTGGCGCTATTTTCGATGCAAAAGCGTTTTTGGCTCATAACTCCCACTTAATATGTTGCATATTATTAAACCTCATCCCTATGAGTTCCCTGCATTCAGCTGAATTGTTTGGTGTAGGCCACGCCCACTTTCGCGCTAACTTTCCATTTGCAAAATCGCGACAAATGAAAAACCTACTTTTTCGAACTCCTCCTAGGTAATTTGAGTGATTTGCACCAAACTTTGCGTGAAGCATCTGTGGACCCTCCTGACAAAAAGTTATCAAAAGAATTTTGATAGGCCTTAAAATGCCTGAAATATAAAATGACAAATTCCTGCATATTGTGTTGAAAACAGTCAATCTTGCATATTTTTACAAAATACTATCCGATTATCACATAAATGTTCATAATTGTGTGGTATCGCCTATTGATGGTCTGTGTAAAATTTGGTGCAAATCGGCCCTTAGATGGCGCTCTGGTCGCAGTCTAATCATTTTGAATGGAAAGTAAATGGGGAAATCTTCAAGTCCTCTTCAAAACTCATCGACCTTCAACCTCTCCTTATCCCTCATACTTTGAGCTAGACACACCATTCTAACTTTTAAAGAGTCAGAAGACCTCAAACTATTGGGCATGTATTCAGTTTTTAAAGCACACGTTAGCCACACCTGGCCTGCTATCATCATCAACAGCGTCAGCAACAGAGTTTTGTCCAGTGTTAGTTTTGTAGAAGCGTGTGCCTTTTAGAGATGCTTCATTAGATCAGAGTTGCTTACAATGGACGTGGACAAATGAGATTAAAACAGTGTCTGTACTTCCACTTTGAAAACATCAACTTTCCCTCCGGACTCGCCATAGCCGCAGTTCCCCTCTGCTAGTTTGAGTGTGTGAGGCTGCTGTGTGCGTGTGTGGCTTGTGTGTAAACCGAACATTGCCACTGATTGGCTTAAGAACTCTCACTCAATGTTAGGGAGCCAATCATCATCACTTATGCGGTTGTCTCGCTCCTCCCTCCTCCCTCACCGGAGGAAAAAAAATTTCAGACCATCGACTCAGTCTTTGTCCGGGGAATTATGCAGCAGTTCACACAATTTTTCTGACTTCAGCGTACATTATTCACACCGACAATAGCAGGCCACCGAATTATAAGCAACGACTTCCTCAGCGGAAGGTGTTGCTTGAGCAAGCCCCGACGGCAGCAAGCCCCGGCGGCAGCATGCATCGACGGCAGCAGGCTCCGACGCGCGTGGACTGCGAGGGCCCGTTCAACGCTGCTTGCAGCTTTAATTAGGGCCCGAGCAGGGAACCTGCAAGGACCCTATTGTTTTTCAAATGATTTTATTATTATTATTATTTTTCTTCTCACAAAATGATCGCATTTTTCACTGCCTGAACATACCCCAAAACTCACCAGACTTGGAATATAAGTCACACCTGGCGAAAAATTTTATAATCTATTGTCGTCCTGAATTTCCACCACTAGGTGGCGCTGTTATTAAGGAAAGCGCGTTTTGGCTAATAACTCCCATAAACTTTGTCGCACATTCAAAAACCTTACATCGACGCGTTCAGTGGATTGTGCTGAATCTCGTGGTATAGGCCACGCCCATTTCCGCCTACCGTTTTTTTTCGCTACGTCGCAAAATGTCGAAAACCTACTTTTTCGAACTCCTCCCAGGCGATTTCACCGATTTGCACGAAACTTGGCACACAGCATCTGTGGACCCTCCTGACAAAAAGTTATTAAAGGAATTTTGATAGACCACACAATACTCAAGTTATTAAATAACAACTTCCTGCAGATTTGGTTACAAACAGGAAGTGTTGCATATCTCCACATTGGTGTGGTCTAATGACATGAAACTCAGGATACTACTTCCCCATGAGCCCCTGAGGCCCTGTGCAAAATTTTAGGCGATGACCACAAGGTGGCGCTCTTTAAATTGATGTATTTTATATCTCCACAACGGTGCATCGGAATAAGACGAAACTTGGTACATTTATTGTCAGTGCCCTCCTGAGGACATCTGACAAAGGGTTTACCGATCCACCACTAGGTGGCGCTCTGGCGTCACTTTAATTGCATAATTGGCCCTGTGCCCACACCATAACACTTATGGAAATGAAATTCATAGAGGTGCTATAGAATGGCCCCTGTGACTCACTCACCGAAAATGACCACCAGGTGGCGCTATTTTCAATTCAAAAGCGTTTTTGGCTCATAACTCCCACCTAATATGTTGCACATTATTAATCCTCATATTATGTATTCCCTGAATTTAGCTGAATTGTTTGATGTAGGCCACGCCCACTTTTGCAGTAACTTTCCGTTCGCAAATTTGCGAACAATGAAAAACCTACTTTTTCGAACTCCTCCTAGACGATTTGACCAATTTGCACCAAACTTTGTATGTAGCATCTGTAGACCCTCCTGACAAAAAGTTATCAAAAGAATTTTGATAGTCCATAAACTGCCCGAAATATAAAATGACAAATTCCTGCATATTGTGTTGAAAACAGACAATCTTGCATATCTTTACAAAATACTGTCTGATTATCACATAGATACTCTTCATTGTGTGGTATGGCATGATGAGGCTTTGTGTAAAATTTGGTGCAAATCGGCCAATAGATGGCGCTCTGGTCGCAGTCTAATCAGTGTCAATGGGATCTTCAAGTCCTCTTCAAAACTCATTGACCTTCATCCTTTTCTTGTCCCTCATACTTTGAGCTGGCCACTCCATTCCAACTTTAAAAGAGTCAGAAGCCCTCAAACTATTGGGCATGTAATCAGTTTTTGAAAATCTTTTACGGTTTTCAAATCATCACAGTTTTAGTTTTAAGGATTTTTAGGCCGTCTTCGGATTTTATAATGGGTGTGTATTGGGTGAGCTAGAGTGCGTGACATCATAGCTACAGTGGAGAGCAGATGGAAGAACTGGAGAAAAAGTTCTCTTCAGCTTGATTTGGATCCCACGTCTTTTACTTCACATAGACAATATATACAGGGAAATGTAGGAAATCTTGTTGGCTTTCAGCTGATGGTCTTATTTCAGATGTAGGACTTACACTTTTGGCTGTTTGTGGTTTGTGACACTGCTGCAGGGAGACAAATTCAAACAGTACAAAAGTCAGTTCCTGAAAACCACCATGGAGGCTTACCCACTGCTTAACAAGAACAAGCTGAAAACTGAACTGTCTCACATCTACAGCAATGATGAGTTCAAAAACCGTAGTGGAGCTGTGGCTCTGTACCAGCTGGTCACAGAGTGCAATCGTCAGGAAACCTTTTCAGAGACTGTGGCTCTGCTAAACATCCTCATCACAACTTCTATGACTACAGCTGAATCTGAGCGGTGCTTCTCAACACTGAAGAGAATCAAGACCTTCCTCAGGAAGATAATATCTTCTTAATGCAGTTGCCATGCTCTGTATGGAGAAGAAACGTATCAAAGACATCCACAACTTAAACCACAAAGTCACTGAGAAATTTGCATCTTTCAAGAAGAAAAGTGCTAAATGTATGTATAAAAAGTACAACTGAAAACACCTGAACAGTTTCTTCACAGGTTTAATATGTTACTACTAATTGTCAACATTGTTCTGCTTCTAAGGCAGCGGAGCAAAACAACCCACCTTTTCTCCTGTATTCTTTTCAGTTTCATGAAACCTTAAGAACCATATAACATTGGAAGTTTAATGTGCAGTGCTGTTGTTTTCATCTGACCACTACATGTCAATACAATGTTTGTAACAGTATTCATTTTACTTGATCTGTAAGTGTTAAAAAGATAATATTACTAATGATAAATGTTTGGAGATTTGTTTTGACATTTTATGTGATATATAGATATAATCATAATACATATCTTTATAGTAATAATGGAGTTTGGGAGGCGTTTTCCCATTTCTTCTTGTGTGGACATTTCCTACTTTGCCTCTGCTAGTGCTCCAGCATATGTGCAGCCACAGAAACTGTAAGATAGCTCTACAGGTAAAGGTCCAACAGCTCCCTCTACTGGTGCAAAGAGTCAGGACATGCTCAGTCACAGAAACTGTAAGAAAGCTCTACAGGTAAAGGTCCAACAGCTCCCTCTACTGGTGCAAAGAGTCAGGACATGCTCAGTCACACTAAAATGCAGCAGACCAGTCAGTGAGCAGACCGTGTGGAGCTGCATGGACTTTCTGTGGGTTTCCCTAATGATGTGTGCATTCTTGAGGAAATGTACGTGGTTTCTGCTTGTAGTTATGGATAATTTGATCACTATTGCAGTTTACACATAGCCTGTGTCTCAGTAGTAGTTAGCTGCACTTTGCTTGCACTGCAGCTACATTTGGATTGTGAGGACTTAATGATGAATATTTCGTTTTTAATGCCGATTTTTCAACTCAGTCTGTTTCTTGGGATTGTGACCATGCTCATTACAGTTTAAAGGTCGAAATATGTACTGTGGTTAACAGTCAGTATATAAAGCTATCATGCTGTTTAGCCGTCTATAGGGTCGAACACTGTACTCGTGAAACCCCCCCTTGAGCTGCAATTTCATCCTCTTCTTCAGATTTCATCATGCAGCAGGTGACATCTCACATCCCATCAGTTAATCAGTTCTTCTCTGACCTGGCATCGACTCAGTCTTTGTCCGGGCAATCATGCAGTAGTTCACACAGTTTTTCTGACTTCAGCGTACATCATTTCAGACCGGCAATAGCAGTCCATCGAATTATGAAGCAACGACTTCCTCAGCGGAAGGTGTTGCTCGAGCATGCCCCGACGGCAGCAAGCCCCGACGGCAGCATGCATCGACGGCAGCAAGCCCCGACGGCAGCAAGCCCCGAAGGCAGCATGCATCGACGGCAGCACGCCCCGACGCGCGTGGACTGCGAGGGCCCGTTCAACGCTGCTTGCAGCTTTAATTATTATTATTATTTTTCTTCTCACAAAATGATCGCATTTTTCACTGCCTGAACATACCCCAAAACTCACCAAACTTGGAATATAAGTCACACCTGGCGAAAAATTTTATAATCTATTGTCGTCCTGAATTTCCACCACTAGGTGGCGCTGTTATTAAGGAAAGCGCGTTTTGGCTAATAACTCCCATATACTTTGTCGCACATTCAAAAACCTTACATCGTCGCGTTCAGTGGATTGTGCTGAATCTCGTGGTATAGGCCACGCCCATTTCCGCCTACCGTTTTTTTTCGCTACGTCGCAAAATGTCGAAAACCTACTTTTTCGAACTCCTCCCAGGCGATTTCACCGATTTGCACGAAACTTGGCACACAGCATCTGTGGACCCTCCTGACAAAAAGTTATTAAAGGATTCTAATTAAAATAAATAATTTTGAAGTTATTAAATAACAAATTCCTGCAGATTTGGCTCAAAACAGGAAGTGTTGGATATTTCCACAGTAGTCAGATCAAATGACATGAAACTCAGGATACTACTTCCCCATGAGCCCCTGAGGCCCTGTGCAAAATTTTAGGCGATGACCACAAGGTGGCGCTCTTTAAATTGATGTATTTTATATCTCCACAACGGTGCATCGGAATAAGACGAAACTTGGTACATTTATTGTCAGTGCCCTCCTGAGGACATCTGACAAAGGGTTTACCGATCCACCACTAGGTGGCGCTCTGGCGTCACTTTAATTGCATAATTGGCCCTGTGCCCACACCATAACACTTATGGAAATGAAATTCATAGAGGTGCTATAGAATGGCCCCTGTGACTCACTCACCGAAAATGACCACCAGGTGGCGCTATTTTCAATTTAAAAGCGTTTTTGGCTCATAACTCCCACTTAATATGTTGCATATTATTAAACCTCATGCCGATGTGTTCCCTCCATTCAGATGAATTGTTTGGTGTAGGCCACGCCCACTTTTGCAGTAACTTTCCATTCGCAAAATCGCGACAAATGAAAAACCTACTTTTTCGAACTCCTCCTAGAGAATTTGACCAATTTGCACCAAACTTTGCATGTAGCATCTGTAGACCCTCCTGACAAAAAGTTATCAAAAGAATTTTGATAGTCCATAAACTGCCCAAAATATAAAATGACAAATTCCTGCATATTGTGTTGAAAACAGACAATCTTGCATATCTTTACAAAATACTGTCTGATTATCACATAAATACTCTTCATTGTGTGGTATGGCATGATGAGGGTTTGTGTAAAATTTGGTGCAAATCGGCCAATAGATGGCGCTCTGCTCGCAGTCTAATCAGTGTCAATGGGATCTTCAAGTCCTCTTCAAAACTCATTGACCTTCATCCTTTTCTTGTCCCTCATACTTTGAGCTAGACACTCCATTCCAACTTTTAAAGAGTCAGAAGACCTCAAACTATTGGGCATGTAATCAGTTTTTGAAAATCTTTTACAGTTTTCAAATCATCACAGTTTTAGTTTTAAAGATTTTTAGGCCGTCTTCTCATTTTATAATGGGTGTGTATTGCGCAGTGTTGGGCATGTTACTTTAAAAAAGTAATTAGTTATAGTTACTAGTTACTTCTCCCAAAAAGTAACTGAGTTAGTAACAGAATTAGTCCACTATACAAGTAATTAGTTACCAGGAAATTAACTATTGCGCTACTTTTATTTCTTCCCCCTTTTGAGCTCAGCAGTCATTTTAGCTACTTGGCATCTACATATGTATTTAGAAAATGGCCTGCTATCATCATCAACAGCGTCAGCAACAGAGTTTTGTCCAGTGTTAGTTTTGTAAAAGCGTGTGCCATTGAGAGAGGCCTCATTAGATCAGAGTTGCTTACAACGGACATGGACAAAGGAGATTAAAGCAGTGTCTGTACTTCCAATTTGCAAACATTTACTTTCCCTCCGGACTCGCCATTGCCACAGTTCCCTTCTGCTAGTTTGAGTGTGTGAGGCTGCTGTGTGCGTGTGTGGCTTGTGTGTAAACCGAACATTGCCACTGATTGGCTTAAGAACTCTCACTCAACGTTAGGGAGCCAATCATCACCACTTATGCGGTTGTCTCGCTCCTCCCTCCTCCCTCACCGGAGGAAAAACAATACAGCTCTGCAGCTCCGGTGGCTGAGAGCAGAGATGGATGACAACAGCTTCAGTGATCAGCTTCAGTTTGTCACGCGCCACATTTAATAGTCCGTAACGGTGACGGCATTGTAACGATGGAAATAGTAATATTGGTGAGATTACCTGTTACTGAAAAAAAGTTACGCTGTGAGTAACGCCGTTTATTCTAATGCCGTTATTCCCAACACTGGTGTTGCTTGAAATAGAATGCGTGACATCATAGCTACAGTGGAGAGCAGCTGGAAGAACTGTAGAAAAAGTTCTCTTCAGCTTTATTTGGATCCCACATCTTTTACTTCACAGACATGTTCCTGATGTTCCTGAAACTATTTCATTGCATCATGCCAAGTGTGCACATTCTCTTCAGCCAGCTCCAGAGGCGGAGCATCGACTCAATCTTTGTCCGGGGATTCATGCAGCAGTTCACACAGTTTTTCTGACTTCAGCGTACATCATTTCAAACCGGCAATAGCAGTCCATCGAATTATGAAGCAACGACTTCCTCAGCGGAAGGTGTTGCTTGAGCATGCCCCGAAGGCAGCAAGCCCCGACGGCAGCATGCATCGACGGCAGCACGCCCCGACGCGCGTGGACTGCGAGGGCCCGTTCAACGCTGCTTGCAGCTTTAATTAGGGCCCGAGCAGGGAACCTGCAAGGACCCTATTGTTTTTCAAATGATTTTTATTATTAGGGCCCGAGCAGGGAACCTGCGAGGTCCCTATTGAAATTGTAATGATTATTCTTCTTCTTTTTTTTTTCCTTTGTCGAAAATGATCGCATTTTTCACTGCCTGAACATATCCCAAAACTCACCAAACTTGGAATATAAGTCAGACCTGGCGAAAAATTTTATAATCTATTGTAGTCCTGAATTTCCACCACTAGGTGGCGCTATTATTAAGGGAAGCGCGTTTTGGCTGATAACTCCCATATACTTTGTCGCACATTAAAAAACCATACATCCACGCGTTCAGTGAATTGTGCTGAATCTCGTGGTATAGGCCACGCCCATTTCCGCCTACCGTCTTTTTTCGCTACGTCGCAAAATGTCGAAAACCTACTTTTTCGAACTCCTCCCAGGCGATTTCACCGATTTGCACGAAACTTGGCAGACAGCATCTCTGGACCCTCCTGACAAAAAGTTATTAAAGGATTCTGATTAAAATAAATACTTTGGAAGTTATTAAATAACAAATTCCTGCAGATTTGGCTCAAAACAGGAAGTGTTGGATATCTCAACATTGGTGTGGTCTAATGACATGAAACTCAGGATACTACTTCCCCATGAGCCCCTGAGGCCCTGTGCAAAATTTTAGGCGATGACCACAAGGTGGCGCTCTTTAAATTGATGTATTTTATATCTCTACAACGGTGCATCGGAATAAGACGAAACTTGGTACATTTATTGTCAGTGCCCTCCTGAGGACATCTGACAAAGGGTTTACCGATCCACCACTAGGTGGCGCTCTGGCGTCACTTTAATTGCATAATTGGCCCTGTGCCCACACCATAACACTTATGGAAATGAAATTCATAGAGGTGCTATAGAATGGCCCCTGCGACTCACTCACCGAAAATGACCACCAGGTGGCGCTATTTTCAATTTAAAAGCGTTTTTGGCTCATAACTCCCACTTAATATGTTGCATATTATTAAACCTCATGCCGATGTGTTCCCTCCATTCAGATGAATTGTTTGATGTAGGCCACGCCCACCTTTTGCAGTAACTTTCCGTTTGCAAAATTGCGACAAATGAAAAACGTACTTTTTCGAACTCCTCCTAGACGATTTGACCAATTTGCACCAAACTTTGTATGTAGCATCTGTAGACCCTCCTGACAAAAAGTTATCAAAAGAATTTTGATAGTCCATAAACTGCCCGAAATATAAAATGACAAATTCCTGCATATTGTGTTGAAAACAGACAATCTTGCATATCTTTACAAAATGCTGTCTGATTATCACATAAATGGTCTTCATTGTGTGGTATGGCATGATGAGGCTTTGTGTAAAATTTGGTGCAAATCGGCCAATAGATGGCGCTCTGGTCGCAGTCTAATTAGTTTCAATGGGATAAAGTGGGGAAATCTTAAAGTCTTCTTCAAAACTCATCGACCTTCAACCTCTCCTTGTCCCTAATATGTTGAGCTAGACACACCATTCTAACCTTTAAAGAGTCAGAAGACCTCAAACTATGGGGCATGTATTCAGTTTTTAAATATCTTTTATGGTTTTCAAATCATCACAGTTTTACTTTCAAGGATTTGTAGGCCGTCTTCTGATTTTATAATGGGGGTGTATTGCGCAGTGTTGGGCACGTTACTTTTAAAAAGTAATTAGTGATAGTTACTAATTACTTCTCCCAAAAAGTAACTGAGTTAGTAACAGAATTACTCCATTATAAAAGTAATTAGTTACCAGGAAATTAACTGTTGCGCTACTTTAATTTCTTCCCCCTTTTGAGCTCGGCAGTCATTTTAGCTGCTTGGCTACAAATGTATTTAGAAAATGTATTTCTTTGACCGGCACCTGCTCTCCCCGATATTTTGTCAATGAGCGCTCTGAAGGAGTCTGAGTCAGCTGTTGATAACGGGAGCAAGTTCTCAACAACATAGATGTCTATCATTGCATTCAGTTCAGTCTGTGTCACAAGTTTCTGTGAAGCTGTTCACAGAGCACAGGTTAGCCACACCTGGCCTGCTATCATCATCAACAGCGTCAGCAACAGAGTTTTGGCCAGTGTTAGTTTTGTAAAAGGTGTGCTCAGAGTTGCTTACAACGGATGTGGACCAAGGAGATTAAAGTAGTGTCTGTATTTCCACTTTGAAAACATCAACTTTCCCTCCGGACTCACCATTACCATTGTTCCCCTCTGCTAGTTTGAGTGTGTGATGCTGCTGTGTGCGTGTGTGGCTTGTGTGTAAACCGAACATTGCCACTGATTGGCTAAAGAACTCTAACTCAACGTTAGGGAGCCAATCCTCATCACTTATGCGGTTGTCTCGCTCCTCCCTCCTCCCTCACCGGAGGAAAAAAAATACAGCTCTGCAGCTCCGGCGGCTGAGAGCCGAGATGGATGACAACAGCTTCAGTGATCAGCTTCAGTTTGTCACATGCCACATTTAATAGTCGGTAACGGCATTGTAACAATGGAAATAGTAAGATTGATTAGGTTAACTGTTACTGAAAAAAGTAACGCTGTGAGTAACGCCGTTTATTCTAATGCTGGTGTTGCGTGAAATAGAATGCGTGACATCATAGCTACAGTGGAGAGCAGCTGGAAGAACTGTAGAAAAAGTTCTCTTCAGCTTGATTTTGATCCCACATCTTTAACTTCACATAGACAATATATACATAGACATGTAGGAAATCTTGTTGGCTTTCGGCTGATGGTCTTATTTTAGATGTAGGACTTTTGGCTGTTAAAGCCCCAGAGGGACAAGCACAACAGCAAGTCCCCCATGAGCTGCAATTTCTTCCTCTTCTTCAGATTTCATCATGCAGCAGGTGACATCTCACATCCCATCAGTTAATCAGTTCTTCTCTGACCTGGCATCGACTCAGTCTTTGTCCGGGCAATCATGCAGCAGTTCACACAATTTTTCTGACTTCAGCGTACATTATTCACACCGACAATAGCAGTCCATCGAATTATAAGCAACGACTTCCTCAGCGGAAGGTGTTGCTTGAGCAATGCCCCGACGGCAGCATGCATCGACGGCAGCAGGCCCCGACGCGCGTGGACTGCGAGGGCCCGTTCAACGCTGCTTGCAGCTTTAATTAGGGCCCGAGCAGGGAACCTGCGAGGTCCCTATTGTAATCGTAATGATTATTATTATTATTTTTTTCCTTGTCACAAAATGATCGCATATTTCACTGCCTGAACATACCCCAAAACTCACCAAACTTGGAATATAAGTCACACCTGGCGAAAAATTTTATAATCTATTGTCGTCCTGAATTTCCACCACTAGGTGGCGCTGTTATTAGGGAAAGCGCGTTTTGGCTAATAACTCCCATATACTTTAGTCGCACATTCAAAAACCTTACATCGACGCGTTCAGTGGAATTGTGCTGAATCTCGTGGTATAGGCCACGCCCATTTCCGCCTACCGTTTTTTTTCGCTACGTCGCAAAATGTCGAAAACCTACTTTTTCGAACTCCTCCCAGGCGATTTCACCGATTTGCACGAAACTTGGCACACAGCATCTCTGGACCCTCCTGACAAAAAGTTATTAAAGGATTCTAATTAAAATAAATAATTTTGAAGTTATTAAATAACAAATTCCTGCAGATTTGGCTCAAAACAGGAAGTGTTGGATATTTCCACAGTAGTCAGATCAAATGACATGAAACTCAGGATACTACTTCCCCATGAGCCCCTGAGGCCCTGTGCAAAATTTTAGGCGATGACCACAAGGTGGCGCTCTTTAAATTGATGTATTTTATATCTCCACAACGGTGCATCGGAATAAGACGAAACTTGGTACATTTATTGTCAGTGCCCTCCTGAGGACATCTGACAAAGGGTTTACCGATCCACCACTAGGTGGCGCTCTGGCGTCACTTTAATTGTATAATTGGCCCTGTGCCCACACCATAACACTTATGGAAATGAAATTCATAGAGGTGCTATAGAATGGCCCCTGTGACTCACTCACCGAAAATGACCACCAGGTGGCGCTATTTTCAATGCAAAAGCGTTTTTGGCTCATAACTCCCACTTAATATGTTGCATATTATTAAACCTCATCCCTATGTGTTCCCTGCATTCAGCTGAATTGTTTGGTGTAGGCCACGCCCACTTTCGCGCTAACTTTCCATTTGCAAAATCGCGACAAATGAAAAACCTACTTTTTCGAAACTCCTCCTAGGTAATTTGAGTGATTTGCACCAAACTTTGCGTGAAGCATCTGTGGACCCTCCTGACAAAAAGTTATCAAAAGAATTTTGATAGGCCTTAAAACTGCCTGAAATATAAAATGACAAATTCCTGCATATTGTGTTGAAAACAGTCAATCTTGCATATTTTTACAAAATACTATCCGATTATCACATAAATGTTCATAATTGTGTGGTATCGCCTATTGATGGTCTGTGTAAAATTTGGTGCAAATCGGCCCTTAGATGGCGCTCTGGTCGCAGTCTAATCATTTTGAATGGAAAGTAAATGGGGAAATCTTCAAGTCCTCTTCAAAACTCATCGACCTTCAACCTCTCCTTATCCCTCATACTTTGAGCTAGACACACCATTCTAACTTTTAAAGAGTCAGAAGACCTCAAACTATTGGGCATGTATTCAGTTTTTAAAGCACACGTTAGCCACACCTGGCCTGCTATCATCATCAACAGCGTCAGCAACAGAGTTTTGTCCAGTGTTAGTTTTGTAGAAGCGTGTGCCTTTTAGAGATGCTTCATTAGATCAGAGTTGCTTACAATGGACGTGGACAAATGAGATTAAAACAGTGTCTGTACTTCCACTTTTGAAAACATCAACTTTCCCTCCGGACTCGCCATAGCCGCAGTTCCCCTCTGCTAGTTTGAGTGTGTGAGGCTGCTGTGTGCGTGTGTGGCTTGTGTGTAAACCGAACATTGCCACTGATTGGCTTAAGAACTCTCACTCAATGTTAGGGAGCCAATCATCATCACTTATGCGGTTGTCTCGCTCCTCCCTCCTCCCTCACCGGAGGAAAAAAAATTTCAGACCATCGACTCAGTCTTTGTCCGGGGAATTATGCAGCAGTTCACACAATTTTTCTGACTTCAGCGTACATTATTCACACCGACAATAGCAGGCCACCGAATTATAAAGCAACGACTTCCTCAGCGGAAGGTGTTGCTTGAGCAAGCCCCGACGGCAGCAAGCCCCGGCGGCAGCATGCATCGACGGCAGCAGGCTCCGACGCGCGTGGACTGCGAGGGCCCGTTCAACGCTGCTTGCAGCTTTAATTTTTTAATTTGTTTTCTTACTTAATGCCATCAACCTGCTAGGGACTGCAGTTGAAAATTAACCTGAATGGCAGCCTCTGGTGCTCATGTTAACTGATGTTCATTGTCCATTCTTTAAATAAAACAAACAAACAAACAAAAAAGACTTACATTAACGATGACTGCTACCTTGCTGAGGCCTCTCAAGAGGTTGTACCAGATGCCTGCAGAAAGACAGAGGAGCTGTCATTAGGGTGGGAACAGTAGCTTCAACGTGCAAGTTTTCCACAGTGCCACAAATTTGCAGCCACCACTAGATGGCACAAGCACCCTCTACATATGAGGTAGAAATAACACTGAATGTTGTGTTAACTGGGAACTTTTCTTTGTATTACTGCTGACCAGTACCAGAGTTTTGGCAGCCGTGTCATTTTACCTGTGTAAATCAGAGGAAACCGACTAATACTGATCTATCACAGACTGCTCCAGGGTCAGATACAGGAAATCTTTCCTGCCACATTCAATCAGACTGTACAATAACAGCTAAAACTCTGGTCATAACACAAAGTCTCTACACACTTTGGTTTTATACACTCTGTTCACCGCACCTTATATTTTTATCTTGCACTACAGTTACTCTGCTTATTTATACACTTTTATACATTTTGTACATTTTTGTATATTACTTTTTTCTATTGCTATTTAATATGTCTAGGTTGTTCCTCTTATTTCATTGTGTTGTTATTGTCTCTGTGTGTAATGCTGCTGCTACACCATAATTTCCCAGCTTGGGATCAATAAAGTATATCAATCTATCAATCAATCAATCAATCGATCAAACTATCTATCTATCTATCTATCTATCTATCTATCTATCTTCTCTTCACTTTATAATTTTGTTGTGTGGTAATGCATCTGGAGGCAGGGACCCCTTTCTGTACTTTTTCATTTAACACATCAGAATTTAATCATATATTTGGGAAATTTGAAAGGTCCCCTCAAGCATTTGATGTGTTCAGTCTGGCCTACTTAAGAAACATAGTGGTGCAATATAGTGAACTTCAAAGAGGAGGACCTGTTGACCTGTAGATATAAAAAGCTCATTCTAAGCTGATTAAACTCGAATGATTCTCAGTTTCAGGCAATTATACACTATTTAAAAATTAATTAGGAATAAAATATTTGATTTCTGCTAATAGATCATATGAAATTGCCTCTTTTAAATTCTACTTTGCAAGAAAAGAGCTACATAAATAGAAGTTAAATTATGACATAAAGAATGACTACCACATTCAGAGGTGGTCCATGTAATGATGAATGTAAATAAGTACAATTACTTTGTACTGTACTAATTTTGAGGTATGTTTTACTTGACTTGAGTATTTGCATTTTTTTGCTACTTCAGACTTCCAGGCAAAGAGTGTACTCTTTACTCCATTACATTTATTTGATCACTTTGCAAATTGCAAGCTGCATCAGAACCGCCGGCAATAGCTCTGTCTGTAGGGACTAGGCTTGGAGGCTTGGGGACTTGAAGGTTGCCTGTTCAAGTCCCACTCAGACCAAAAAAAGAACGGTTTGGACCAGCATTTAGAGAATTTTGCCAGAATGTCAGGCGGAATGCCAGTGTAAGCAGCAGACATTTGTGAATGGACTCTGTTTTAACAAACCATTTATCTAATGACTGCTGTGGCTCAGGAGGTAGAGTGGGTTGTTAAGTAATTAGAAGATTGCTGGTTTGAGATAGATAGATCCAAGTCCCTATCCATCAGTATATGACTGTGCGTGTGAATGTTTCAATGTGACAAGTATTATTATGTGCTATGGAAATACAAGTCAATTTAACTACTGCCATATGCCCAAATCATGAAATTTGTTGAATGGTTGAGTGAGGCTAACCTTGGAAAATGGCAATGACAAATTCTAAATTGTTTATGCCTTTTGTAAATTTGGCATTAAATATATGAAGTTGTTTCTTTATTTGTCAAAAGTCTTTTTTTTTGTGGCATCACTGTACCAGCCTATGCTACCCTGTCTAAGTGTGTCTTACCTGCCAACATTTAAAACCTATTTGAACACACAGTTTCATCTGATTTCATCATTTACACTACATTTGTGAAAGAAGACAACATTGTGACACTAAAAGTGTCAAATTTTACAATAAAGAGAAACCAATATGTAAATTGCAACATTTTGAGAGTTGTCGAGTTCAGTGAAACTTTACAAAGTTTGTGAAACACAGTCTGTGACAAATTGTTAATGAATTGGGGCTTCTTGTAAATTTGGCATTGTTACAGCTGAACATATTTCTGTCTTTGTATAAAGACATTGTTTCTGTTTGTTCATGTGGTTATTGGTATCTAGAGTGGTGAAGTGAGATCAGATCTAGTGGGAGAGACACAATATAATGCCAGGTGTGATCTGCTGAACTCAGAGCTGTCCACTTGTGACCAGGAATATCCTTTTAAACATTATGTTTATCAAACCTAAAAGCATATCTCTTCTTTTTTTTTCTTTTTTTCTAATATATGTGATGTAGTGAACACATACCAATGTCTTTGGCTTTGGCTGCAATTGGCCGGCGCAGCTCCATAACAAACTTCTTGGCATCCAGGCGAATCTCAATGATGTTATTCAGCAGGGCGAAGAGTGGAGCCAGAGGGAAGGAGGCAACAAAAAGAGTCACCATCCCAAACTGGATGACTAAAAACACAAATGAGCTGAGAATTTAGTAGACAGTTACAGGATCAACACTTTGTCTTTTGTTTAAAAATCAGAACCTTTTATGTGATTCTTAATCTTTATTAAGCACACACATACAGACATGGACATAAGTCTCTGGATCACATGAAGCAGGGTCAAGCTGACATTCTGTGTGGGGGGAAAATGGATTTGATGAAATTAAAGGTCGACATACTGTACCTCAACATGGAGATTAGTTTGTTTTTCCGCTGTATCAGAGAATACATTTTCTAGTTCAGTCCATGAAGCTAACAACTTGTGCTGAAAGGAGCTGACATTTGCAATGTCAAGCTAGTGTCGGACATAAAGCAGTGGTGACTGAAGCAATCAATTTATTATGCAGCTTTTGTGTACCTACAAACACATTCAAAGTGGTCACAGCCACTACAAGTTGTTCTACAAGGGTTGGGCTGTTAAAAGGCTGTAATTAACATAGAGCAGAAAGATTATCTTTGGATCAGGGCAGAAGATCTCTCACAGACGAGATGAAGATGAGGACCTTTGCTGTTAGCAAACATCAGGCAAGCTGGAAAATGTATTACTGAGGAAAGAGCAGCATCAGCCACAATAAAACTGCAGACTGATCCAGATGCCAGTCATTGTATTAATACATTTCAATGTAATTTTAAAGGAAGTTTCAAGTCTAAAAAACCTGACACAACACAGCAGCCATGTGCATGTTGTGTATGTTTATGTATTTGTTTACAAATGCCTTGTGTTCAGACTCACTCATCTCCATGTACTCAGGGCTGAGGCCGACAAAAGGACCCAGGATGTGGTCTCTCTCATGGCGCTGCAGGGTTTTGTTTAGCTCCTCCTCTTGCTTTGAATCCAACTCCGACTTCCTCCTCCGAAGCAGTTTCTTCAGCTTCCTGCGTGTATGCAGCCAACAGCCAATGACGTAAAAAGCACATTTAAGCCTTGTTTCTAAAGCCATTTAACTGTCTCTTTTAAGACTATCTAGATAATGTGATTTTAGTATCTACTGTTCATTTACATAGCACAAGCACAATTTGAGAGAACTATTATCCTTCAGTATACGCTAGTGTGCTATCAAGCGGTGCTATATGATGCACACTCTACATTCTGCAGAGGGTAAAATAATGGAAATATGGGAAACACTTCATTTAATGTCCTTTTATAAGCCTTAGGTACTAGGTAATAAAGGATCTCACCAGTCTTTATCATATCCTTATTAACATTAATAAGCATACATAATCCATAGTAGTATCATTAACATTTTGTTGGTACATCAGAAGTCATTCATACAGTATGCACTTTAAACAAACTTGTTAGCAGCTGACAGTCTGAGTAAGGATGTGTAGGGAAACCTGGTATTTAATGGGCCCCGGGACTATCTTATGAAGTACCCTAGTATTGATAAGCCGTCACATTAATGTTATATTTTTATATACTTTTGTTTTTTAACATTTTAGTGTAGTTTGTTGTCACTTTGTTGAAGCCTCTTTTCTTCTCCACATACACAGACACAGAGCAGAGAGGCTGTGGTACAGAAAGGTGACAATATTTGGAGCTGATATACATTTGCAGTAAAAAATCAAAATATTGGAGTCAAAAGTGCAGTTTACTCAATAACTGTACTAAAGTACAGTTTGAGGTACTTCACTTGAGTATTTCCATATCCTGCTACTTTTCCCTTCTACTTCTCTACATTTATTGGATAACTTTTGCTATTGCTTTTGAAATGCAATCGATCAGATATTATAAGTGGGTGACTACAGACAGAAAAATGATATTGCATCAGAGCCAAAGTAGCGTATTTTTAAATGACCTTATTAGAATTTGGACAAATTCTTCTCTTGGTCCACTGATAGTTTCTATAATTGTGGTACAGCATTGTGATGTTATGTTTGGAAACAATGTTCTGGTGTAATAGAATTGATTTATCATCATCTAAATATTACAGACTTTAAACAAGCAAGATACTCTATTGTAAGACTTCCGTTCACTGAAGCATGCACCACTTTATATATAGTGTTACTCATTGGTTTTACTTTGATTAAAGTCAGAGATAATTGTACGTTGACAGAGTTCAGCAAGGCACTGCCTGGTTCCCAAGTGTGACAGACAGGCATTTAAATTATTCTTCTCAGATGCAAGAAGTGGGTCTGCACACCTTGTTCTGAGGCTTGCTGGGCCCATTTATTTTAATCTATGCTGAACATTACTTTATCTTGTTTATGTGGCTCTTCTGTGTGCTAGTATTATGGGAAAGGGTGCCTTTTTTGCATGTTGCACAGTGTATGCTCTGCACTCACGGTATGCCAATCTCAAACAGGTTGTTCTGGATGAGCTGCTTGCCAAGCATGGTAATGCACAGCTGGATGCAAAGCTCCATGAGGCATCCTGCATGTGCACACTGGAGGAAGAGAAAGTGAACAGTGTGTCATAAAATGGCAGGACATTAAATTGTGGCAGAAGAGCCTGAAGGGAGGACAGTTGTATACACAGTTGACAGTCGGGAGTGGAAAGCTGAGTAAACACAAGTGCAACACATCCACCTCCTCTATAAAGTTACACCAAAGTGAGCCGACTGTTCTCTGTCTTACTGAAGAGACAAGGAACAACAGCTCCAGCCATTTCTATACAAGCAATCAAATACAGTCTGATCCTAGATCAGTTCCACCACTGAATGATCTGTGTGAGTGAGAGATTATTGATCTGTATGGGTGAGAGAGCCGTGTTAGTTATAGCCATGAGCTAAACTGTTATTGCTCTTAATACAGTGAATAAGTGCAGCAGTTCTTCTTCTGCTGTGTTTGTCAGTTACCAAACAGCTTCAGGTGCAATACAATCTGCTTCTGAGCTGTAGGAGGGCCAACCCTTTTGTAATCAGAGTTGTAACCTGATCAACAGGAACGCAAATGTGAGTGTAAATCACAGATCTGATCAGCAAGTAATCAGGGTTGTTTCTATGTTCTGGAATTTTGACATAGGTCCTTATGCCTAAATAAAAATGAATAACAAGTACGTCATTTTGTATTGTTATTTGTTGCAGCAGGTTGGATGGATGGAGTTCCAAGCTGCTGTTTACTCTGTAGCCATGCCACTAGTCAGCATGGGCACCTACGCCAAAATGTCGGGACATAGAAACAACCCCGATCACTTGTGGATCAAAGTAGCGTACTTGTTATTTATTTTCCCAGGGGGTACATGACACGTACCATCGTGAATTAAACACTTTTTTTCTTGAGCTGATAAGGGGCGTGAGGAGTGAGACATCTCGCTTCTTTCTCATCTCTGTGAAGAGCTGCACATGTGCAGTACAGATCAGGCAGCTGACAAAGCTCTGTTAGTGAAAAAGACACCACAAAGGGTGATACTTTTTAAATGTCTTTTACTTCAGTCTCTTTTTCAAACTCAGTGCCAACAGAATGATGATTGAATGCTGCTCGATCAGAGATGGATGGAAAAGTATTGACAAATATAAGCAAATCGGCATTCATGGCAATTTAACACGTCATATCAGTGCAGGAGAATATAAGCATGTCCACCTGGCTGTTGTGTTTCCATCACAGCTGATTGGAGCTAGAGCAGATAAACACCTGTGTCATTTGACAACAGTAAAAAGCCAGATGTTAGGTAGGAGACCATGTCATTGTCGCGAGGTTACCTCCCCTGGTGGAAGTCTTGTGAGAGTGGATCTCCTCAGCAAGCTCCTAGCATCACCAGGACCCGAGGGGCCGAACACCGCGAGCCGCCGCCGCTGTCACCGGGACCCGAGGAGGGACACCGCGAGCCGCCGCTGGCACCGGGACCCGAGGAGGGACACCGCGAGCCGCCGCCGCTGACACCAGGACCCGAGGAGCCGAACATTGCGAGCCGCCGCCGCTGACACCGGGACCCGAGGAGCCGAACACCGCGAGCCGCCGCCGCTGTCACCGGGACCCGAGGAGGAACACCGCGAGCCGCCGCCGCTGTCACAGGGACCCGAGGAGCCGAACACCGCGAGCCGCCGCCGCTGTCACCGGGACCCGAGGAGGGACACCGCGAGCCGCCGCCGCTGACACCGGGACCCGAGGAGCCTAACATCGCGAGCCGCCGCCGCTGACACCGGGACCGAGGAGCCGAACACCGCGAGCTGCCGCCGCTGACGCCGGGGGCTACTGTGCTGGAAGCCGGGGGTTGCTGGTCTCCCCCACGCGTCTTAACTCCAAATGCCCAACCAAATCTTCTCTTATTGATCTTTTAATTACCAACATGCCACATAAATATTCTGCTACAGCAGTTTTTGCCAATGATCTGAGTGACCACTGTGTGATCGGTGCTGTTAGGGACACTAAAATCCCTCGCACTAAGCCTCGTATTGTTCTTAAAAGAAGCCTTAAGCACTTTGTTGACCAAGCTTTTCTTCATGATCTCTCTCATTTTAACTGGGATCGTATTTTACTAATTGATGATTTAAATCTTGCATGGGAATATTTTTATGACAGTTTTAGTTATTTTATGGACAAACATGCTCCTCTTCGTCGGTTCAGGGTGAAGGGACGAGAGAGCCCCTGGTTCACTGCTGAACTGACGGATCTCTTACACAAGAGAAATCAGCTCTGGGCCAATGCAAGGAAGTCGGGGCTTGAGGCTGACTGGGTACTTTTTCGCCAAGTGCGTAACAGCTGCACTAGTGTTATTAGGGAAGCTAAACGAGAGTACTATTTATCACGGACCTCAGACAACTTAAACGACCCTAGGAAATTTTGGCATACCATAAAATCTCTTTCAGCCAATACCTGCTCTTCAGAGCTGCCTCCCAATATTGTTGTTGACTCCACCCCTATATCAGACAAAGGTTAATAAATTGTGTTTTTTGTCCAGTGTGAAAAGGATATAACATTTATATAACATTTGTTAAAAACTACATTTGTTTAAATTTATTTTTTTTATCTATGTCTTCATTAGGAACCATTTGACTTGGGTTCAACAGAAAAAGAAGGAAGGTGGAAAACTATTAAGACATGGACTAATGCAGTTGGTTTTAGTATTGACATTAATAAAATGTGCCGTAACGGTAGCCTAAACCTTTAATTTACTGTGTTTAAGTGTATATTACCTCTTCCATTCTGTACGATCCAACAACATACAAGTAGTTTCCAGGCCGCCCAACAAGCCTGTGAACCAAACACAACCATCACATGTTGTGGCATGAGGACAGCAGGTCATGTACAGAAAGGCCAATGTTCTATGCACAGCACAACCATGGCAGTATGTGAGAGAAAAAAGATAGAGCAAATGCAAATATATAAATTATTACTGACTTGTAGAAGTTTGATAAAAACATAAAAAATACACACAAAAAACAGGATGAATTGAGAAGTCATTGATTTACCTGCCCCTGAAAAAGGCCAAATACACAATTGGCGTGAAGGCATTGACAAACTTCAGGATAAAGGTTTTAAAGATGAGGCGCTCTTCAAAGCTCTTGTCGGTTTTGGGAACCTCTGAAAAAAAGACAATATGTGACTTAATTATCTCACATCAATTCGAATAGGAGCACTGCTATCCCTAACTCTGTGTTTCAAGTTTCCACATCACACCTCAGTAAACAAACCTGTTAAACAGAGATTTAAGCTGATTCTGTCCAAATGCCCTATTCCTCTAAGAGCTATTGAAATATTGTTGGATTCTATACATGGAATGCCAACCAATCACTCTTTGACAGTTTAATGTTGAACTCTAACTCCCGTTTCATTTTCAGGTACATTTTCATTTTGTAAATTACTAATTTTAGAAAGATTCTTTGAAGGGGGTTGTTAACAAATATGCCCATGTCAACACCTTAATAACTTCCTTACCTTCAGCTGAAACTCTTTCTAGTCTAAATTCTCCTTTGAGTTTGTCAAATGTTTTAACAGTTGCTCTGTGAGCGTATATGAACCTGTTCTTTTTTTCTCTCCACCTTACAAATGTATTATCTACAGTATCTCTCTGGGTCTAAACCTGGCAGTCTGATTAAGTTTATAGTCTGTTTTTTGACAATCTTATTCTACATCGACACTGACACCTCTCAAGCAGAATTTTCTCCCATTTGGTCTGTATACTTTTTTCCAACTAGCCTGACCCAAGGTTGAGAGTGACCCACATTTAGCTCAATGTATTTCCATCCAGTTTGATACTTTGAAAAGCACCCATAGACATTTCATGTCATTTGGACAGTGTAGAGATATGGCAGTGTTAGACCTTCATTTTCCTTTTCAGTATGGAGTATCTCAAATTTCTTGGCCTTGCTCCTGCCAGATGTACCAGCATATCTGTTTATCCCACCCATTAAACTAATAGTACATGGTAAGTTAGAAAGGCATAGCAACCTTGGCAGCATATACATTTTCGCCACCTCAATTCTTGAACTACCATTTTGTTCATTTTCATCATTCTGTAGCTTATTATTCCCTCCACCAAGGAGGTTAAGACTTCAGGATGCCTGTTTATCAGTTGGTTGATCTGTTGGTTTGCAGGCAAAAAAATCTATTGAATATCTTTTTAAAGACACTTGGATGGAGGATGGGTCTCAGCACAGAATAGATCCTCTTAACCCTAACCCACAGTGACATCCCTTCATCTGGGAGCACGGTTTTACTATGCATTTAACTACTTCATCATCCAAAATTGTTAAAATGTGACCAGATTTCGAAAGTAGTTCCAAGAACATGGTGTTCAGCATATCACAAGAGTTACCAACAAGTTCCGCTCTTTGCAAGCTATCCTTGGCTGCGCTGCAGCTAGGTACAGTTAGCTAATTTGCTCACAGCTCACTTAGACATGGTGCCAGTTGCCTTAGAGTGTGTCGGTACCAAGACCCCTGATCACAGGGTATATCCGATGGGCGATAGGGCTCAGCTCAACTTGATTTGGCAACCTGAGAGTGAACTCCATACTGGGACTGAACACTGCCTCCAAGCCTGACGGAGGCCAGTTTGACAAGAGAGGATGCAGTACGGAGGTGATTTACAGTGGCTCTGACCAAGGCTATGACTCAGAGGACTAGAGGACATGGCAGGCAGGGACAGGAGATGTATGTAGCAGGATAGAAGTGAGAAGAGACTTGGACATCAGCAGTGGGTGAAAATAGCATCTACAGCCACAATATTTTCACATCTAATTTTCTTCATACCCTGTTGATAATGTTAGTTCATGTTTTGAATGTTTTAAGTGGAATTCTGGCCATATTTCACAAATTGCTCCTCTAAATAATAAGAATCTGTAGAAATGAATATTTGGTTTGAGAATCAATCATGTCTTTAAGTGGTTAGCAGTCAAATGTGCCTCACCCAGTGTGGTGAGCCAGCGGGCGATGGCAGCGTAGATTTCATCTAAAATTATGATGATGATGAGGTTGATGATGGCAGCGGTTGTTTTGACAGTGGCTCTGATATTGGACCGTGCTGCAGGGTAGTTGCTCATGTGCAGTGCTGCCTTAATGCTTATCCTGTACAGGATGACTCCAAAGACAATGGCAAATGTCACAGCAATCTAAAAGTAAAGAGAGTAGAAGTACAATCAGCTGATAATCTGACAAAACAACAGGTTGTATTTCTACTATAACTAATTTCCTCAATTTTATTCTAAACAGTAGGTAGGATTAAGCACAAAAGGTCTAAACAAATTGTACTACACAAGGTTGAAGCCCAGTAGAGCTAGCTGTAGTCCAGGATGCCAAGTTGACACCTGCTGAAACATGTCACATGAATTTGAAGGTGTGGTTTTCAAAGGAAATAAAAAGGACGAGTGTTCCAACATGCATTATGTGTGCATAGCAACAACTGCTGCTCCACAAAAGCTTTTTGACATCCAGCCCTAACCTGACAAGTCCTAACAAACAGGGGTTTGCCATTTGTCATTTGTAAGAAAGCCTTTAAACCATATCAATATTTCACATTAAACAAGGAATGATTAAATATAACTCTGGTTTGGATTAAGATTTAAATTAAAAATACATTTTGCAATACGAGTCAGGCTCACGTGGATTAGGTCTTAAAGACATGGGTAAAGGTCTGGTTAACATTCATGGAGAATCAAAACAATCATCTTGTTGCAGACATTGGCTTATGTAATTTGAGGAGTATCTTTTCTGTACAGAAATGTTATTTTAGTGTTCTTGTAACGAAAAGTTAAATCTGTGGCAACTATTTTCTCTTTTCATATGGCTACACTCAAAAACAGTAACATTAGTTGTTGCTGTATTATATATAGCTGTGGCAACAACATGAAAAGTGCGACTAGAAATGATACGCTGATTATTTGCAGCATTTAAATAACAGCTGTCACCCACTGATTTAGAGATGAGATTAAAATGTTGATATGATACAACTTGAACTGGAGGATTCTCTTGATATTTATGTGACATTATATTAATGTATTAAAGAGCATGATAATTTCTCCGATAGTAACCATACTGCTAGTCTAGTTGAACTACAAAAACACGTAGTCAATCCCAGAAAGATTTTCTTTTTCCTCTTACAAAGGACAGTACAGACACTGGCTTGCATGGAGCACATACACCAGACAGCAGCCAATAGTTCTAGCATTCTAGCATTTATGGAAAATCAACCTTAACTAATGTTAGCTGTAACAAAACATTACAGCTGCTATAGCCTGCTGCTGGTTATATCTGAAACTGATTATATGAAGCTGTTGATAAATGTAAGGTTACCAGGTAGAACCAGCTAGAAAACCCATACAAAATCATAATTACCCGAGGTTAACAAACATGAAAAACTATAGCAGGTTACAACACTCTAAATGTTAAATATGATGTTAAAGCACATCATTTTTATCTCATTTGATTGTCATAATCCTTAAATCTATGTGGAAGTTTTGCTATCTAGTTTTCCCTAAATTAAACATTTGAACACCCTGCTTTCCCTCAATCTTGAGATGTGTGAATCTGGAATTAATTCAGGGTTACTACTAATGATATATTACTGCTTCACAATATCAAACACATGTTAGACATACAGAGGGTGATGTAACACTGCAGAGAAACTGAGACTCACCATGAAGCCCATCATTACCACAGTAGTCAGGTAGGCCGGCAGTCTGTCTGTGCATGTCAGCTTCACCTTCTCACCCTGAAACACACACACACACACACATACACACAGCACAGCACAGCACAGCACAGAACAGGACAGAGAGAGAATTATTTGAAGGACATAAAGTGCACAGCATATCTGAGATGTATGTATGTTAATTTGTGTTTTTCTGCTACCACAGCTTCAGTTGGTAGCGACTCATATGCCCTGTGCTTGTAAATGCAATCAGCACACACATCGTAAAAACACACGCAACTCAAACAGACACAAACAGACACACACCTACCACACGCACACACACACACACACACACACACACACACACACACACACACACACACACACACACACACACTATGTCTGCAGTGGAGCACAGCTAATTCCGCCCTGAGCTATCATGTCACATTCAAGGCTACAGAAAACTGGGTCAGAAAGCTCAGACAACTGCCTGTGTGTTGCGTATTTGAGTAAAAGAAGGATGTGACCTTGTGCAGACCAACAACCAAACCAACATGTCATACTGAACATGTTCTTCACTCTTAGAGCTTTGTACTGGAACATTAGCAGTATTGACCAAGTCACTTTGAATATTACTGTGTGTGCAGGGGAATGCATAATTGATTAAACTACTTTTGCATAACTTTAATCAATATTACTGCACCTAGGTACAACTAGGCATTATATAATGAAAGAGAGTAATATTGTTTCGTAGTGGTTAATCAAAGCACGGATGTTTATTATAGTCGATTTCAAATCCTTTGACGTATGGTCTAGCTGCTTGTGCACTCTAACACTTTTAGCTTTGCAGCTATGTTGAAGATTTACATATTGATATTTTCTAATCAGTTTGGGATCTCTGGGCTTCCGGAGACTTAAATTAGGCCAGATGTGCTGTATGGAGCCCTTTAATGTTTTTTTTCTTTGTTGTTTTTTTTTTACTAGTTGTTTAGGAGAATGCTGCAACGCTGTTTTGCTCTACAGCTCTGGAAAAGTTTTGGGGACTACAAAACTTCATCCAACTTTCCATCAGCATAAGAGTGAGTAGATGATGACTGAATTTTCATTTTGTGACTGAACTGTTCTAACTGGAAGTTTGAGGTAGTCAAAATTATTATTAATACAAAACATAAAGTTAGTTTTTGTATTGTCTGGTCAGCCGGTTAGTGCTTATTAAGTGTACTCATCTTATAGTGCACACATGACACAGGTAACATTTTACCAAACTCGTTTATCAACATTTTACCAAATCAGTCTTACCTTTGGAGTTGAATGTTCCTGTTTCAATGTCTTTTGCATCACCCGGAACTCGTACTCCGCTCGGTTGTGGTCCTTGAAGAGAAATCAGCTTACATATTACATTGCCTGATGCTACTGTATGTTAGTAAGCAGTGCACAAGACAATAAACAGTAGAGAAGATCCTTCAGATCTTTCAGAATAGAAAAGACCAGCAGCCTGCTCATAAGGTTTGCAAGGTGTTGCGCCCTGTGCAAGAAAAGAGAGAATGCACCGACCCGATGAGAACAAAGACTTAAAACACTTGCAGACAGCTCAAATATACAGTAGTTCCATTAGAAACACTGTAAATGCTAAATGATGTGAATTGTAGCAGATGGTAGAATGTTTGTTCTACCAGTCTGTTGTAGCCAGTGTTAACGTATTTGCTGTCATGTGGTTACAGGTTGTGGGGAACAGTATCACCAAGCTCATCATAAGGGTTGAATCTGTCCTGGGGATGGAGCTTGATATTTGGCTGTAACAGAAGACCCTCACCCTCTTCACAACTACAGCAGCAGACTGTCACCACCACAATGCACAACAGAATACCACAGGAAATGTTTCTGGTACATAGCTTAGATTTGGAACACTTTTAACTGGTGTACATTTTTTGAATCGTGTATTAATTTGGATCTCCACTTCACCATTAACCTGCTGAATTTTTTTTATCATTACTGTAAGTTATATGATATGTAACTTCTGTTGCTAGGTGTGTCTCAATCAAAACAAAACAAATGACAAAGGCAGAGTGTTGTTTGGAGAGAGCCAGGCAGAGCGGGGATGCAGAGCAGCTGCTTAGCTACTCAGAGCCAGCCAGCTCTGGACGAGGGGTTCAAGTGCAGAGCCAGTCCTTCGGGAGGAATAAACACATCGGGTACATAACTGTACAGAAGAGAGGGGGAAAAGAAGTGAGAGGGCTGAGTTGATTGATTGACCTTAACACAACACCTGCTGCTTGCTAGCTTTCGGCTATAGTTGTGTAAAGAAATCTAGCTGTTCAGGGCGGAATCAACATTTGTGCAAGTAACACGAAGAAATGATCCTGCCATCAGACTTGCTTTGCTGGTGTAGAGCACATCTGTGGAAGTGAGCATGGTCAAGGCACAGCTGCGGGAGAGAGAGAGAGAAGTGGAGAGGGCTCAGGAACGTAGCGCCAGGTGAGTGATTAGCAGAACTGGCACCCAGTTACTAATCACTCTCTCCCTTTATATGCAGAAGCGTGCTGGACCTCAGATGGAGGAGGCATGGGAGATGCGCAGGAGAGAAGACAGGAAGCAAGAAAGCGAGACACACAAGCCGCGTTCGGCCCCCTGACAGTATTATTGTGTAGGTGCTTTAAGAAATAAAAGAGGCTTAAACACCATACTGTGAGTTAAAATCTATCTGATGTGATTCTGGCACAAAACAAATGTTCATGGAATAGGTTATGTTTTACAGTTTTATACTGTTATTTAATTCTCAATTGCCTACTTCCTTCCTCACTCTCTGACTGACTCATGGAGGTTCTAGCAACAGGCAACCAATTTAAACTAACTATTACCTTGAGTTAACCTCATCTTCCTCAGGCAGATTTGAAATTGTTGGAATTATTTGGGATAATTTAAGTATAGAACGCTCAACAAATACACTTGTTCTACATTGTTTTTTTGTTACTTGACATTTTGATGCCATTCTTTTGTATATACAAGACGAAATCAATGAATTATGTCGAGTTTAAATAAAGCTCCGTGGAGCTGAGAGGAACTGCAACTTTCTAGTAATTTTTCCACTGATATTATTAAAGTACTGATCAGTGCAGACTTTTATTTCACAATTCAAAAGCATGTACCCATGACTACGATTCAAACATAAGTAAAGGAGCAAATTAGAACCAGCTACCCCGTGTGTCTGATCTCTTGCACCTGTTCAAGGTTCTGTGGTTTTTGGAGAAAAATATTTTCAGGTCTTTGAGAACTTGATGTGTTTGACTACCACGGTCTTCCCAGCCAACGTGTTTATGTGGGCCCCATAAGGGCTCCAACTGAGCTGAGAGCACATGAGCTGGATCTGTGGAAACTATGTGGGGCTTCTCCTCCTCAGTACCAGCATATGCCATTCTTCAAGTCTGGGAATCACTAAAGGAGAAATCTTTCCCACAATTATTTCACATTGAATTTGTTTGTCTTTCTCAATTAACTCTCCAAAATAAGCCTGAGTAGTTGCCACCAGAGCCACAGTTACCACCAGGGTAGCCCTATTTTGCTCCTTTTAATAAGGTTTTTTAAAAGGTGCTGTGGAGGTGAGCATGATCGAGGCGCGGCTGCGGGAGAGAGAGGTGGAGAGGGCTCAGGAGAGCAGCGCCAGGTGAGTAATTGACAGAGCTGGCACCTGATTACTAATCACTGTCTTCCTTTATATGCAGTAGCGTGCTTGACCTCAGATGCAGGATGCATGGGAGGTGCACAGGAGACCAGGCGGGAAGCTCCAGGAAGAGACGCAGCACAGAAAAGGCTACAGTGCTTAGCCCATTTTTGGCACTTTTTCCTTTATTTGTTGTTATTACTTCACATTGTCCAAACAGTTCAATGAGTATGGAGGGAAAAGTTGTTTGTGCTTAACAGGAAAAAATCAAAAAAAGAAAAGTAAAGGTAAACAGAGGAGAGAGACAAGAGCTATAAGTCGACTAACTGGACTGTAAACTCTGCTGCTGTTCAGAGACAAAAACAACAGCAACAGTATGGTGTTGAGAGGCTACAGGAATGGCCAGCATCTGGATGAATATTAGACGGAAAGAGGAAAGCAACAGACAAACCCTACACAGGAGCATAGCAATAAAGAAGATGTCAAGTCTAAAGCCCTGAGGCAGATTGTTAGACACCTTGAGGGAGAAGATGTTACTGTTCGCGACTGCAGAACAGATCTACAGCAGTGAATTAAAAAGGAAAGAAGGTAGGTTTAAATATGAGATGAGTTGGATCCAAACCTTATGTTCCTCCTGTAAAATACAAGACAGAATTAAACACATTAGGAGAAGATGTCACTCAGCAGTCATTGTCTTTATAGAAAAATAATGAGAATTAAACACCTGTCAAAAAACATACTAATGCACTGTTCCATTTTATTGTGAATTTAAAAAAAAGATTGTTTTAACGCTGATTTATGAGGCTTTGTGTGGGAACACTTTTACTGAGGGCTGAGTCACAACCAAGCACACAGAAGACAGAGGAGGAACATTCATATGCACATTTTGAAATGTGCCTCCATGTCAGCTTCATTAACTTGGGACTGTGCTTTTTAAGTGATGTGCCGTGAAAAACATCTGTATTCCTCACATGATAAGAAGTGTCATTTTGAGTTGTTACAAGGAATTGAAATTTAACTACACGATATTCTAAACATCAATAACGGTGCAAAGTGGTGCCAGTTGCACGTGAGTGTTGGTGCATGTGAGAAACTTTGAAAAAAGGTTGTTGAATCTCACTGTACATGTACAGTAGCTTAAGTATTTTACATTTTATCTAAACAGCACATGCTTTTAAGAAAAACAGCTATCAATAATCTATGTTCAAATGGTACAAATGGTAGAGTTTCATGCTGATCTGAAATGTAGAAGAGGTCCAACATTCAGTCATTTAATTCATGGGACTTTTACTTCACAACTCTTTATTTGTGACACTGTTTTCATTTTAAAGGACCAAGACGTTTTTTTTTTTTTTATTACACTGTGCTGGAAATCAACTGGCTTAGAGTTTAGATAACTTTGAACTTTTAAATATTACATGATAATGCATTTAAAAGTGCAGTTGAATTTCAAAGGGTCACACTGTATTAGCACACAACAATAATGTTGATTTTAAAACAATTAAAGCATGATGACATTATGTATATCAAGTCTCACACTTCGCAAATTGTTGAACCAGTGTTTTGAACTGTACACTCCTGACTGTAAATCTTTAAAAAGGCATAGGAAAAGCATTTTTAGTGTTATCTCACCTCCTCCTCCTCTCCGAAGCCTGTGAGGTCCCAGACATAGTTCAGTCGCATCTGCCGTCTCTTCCAGTGCTCCATGAAGAGAACCGCTACATAACCAACCACACAGCAAGCTAAATGAAAGCTCAAACATAAGCTGTTTCTGCACACTTTTCTTTACAGACACACCCACCGTCTAAAAATAATGGATTATAGAATGTGACATGGACATTTTCTTATTGTCAATCTTTCTGTATGGACATGTATCTGAAATATTTTACAAGATAAGTATAAAGTTATGTACAAATACTGTATCGTCTGTACTGTATGGTCAAGTGTAGACTAGGCTATCAATAGCGATGCAGGATAAGGATTTTTTGTCAGCCGATACAATAACTTTACCTGACTCATGGCTGATACCGATAAATCACCAATAATAGAAACTTACATTTTTATATTTTTAAGAATTCATTGCTAACCAGAAGTATATGTACAACTGAGTGTTAAAGAAAGCTTAGATATAGTTTGCAAAGGTGGTTTATTTGACATTCTATAGCTGTGACAAGAATTTTTGTTGTGTTCTTATAAATGACCATCCACACCGGTGACGACATGTGTCAATGTCTACATTGCGTGGCTCTACACAGGTGCAGCAGTTTGGCGTTATGAGCACAACAACATTGTGTTTGTTGTTCTTCTTTTATGTTTTTTTTAGCTGCTCACAAAACATCTTTAATGTGCTTACCACCACTTACTGGCCCTCATTTTTAAAACGAACGTACGGCAGAAAACTGTGTGTACGACCATTTCCACGCAAACTTCGGCATTTATCAATTTGGACGTGAGTGGAAGCTACGATCAGATCTCACGACAGGTCACAGCAAAATCTGGCTGAGTCTGAAAATAATTATTAAACAAACCTTAGCTGTCATTAAGCATAAGCAGTCACATATTTAGAACAGATCAAAATGGATTCTTAAAACAAATAAAACAACATTTTAAAAATGTAATTAAAAAAAAAAAGCCCACGTTTTTACTGATACCACTTTTTTGTAAAATAAAATATGACAACTAATTAACGGAATACCTAATAACCCTGCTGGCAAACCCTGCTACAGAGCAGGAACGCAGATTCAATAGTGAGCACACACGCACACGGGTCACAGTGGAGCGCTGCTTCGGGTTGCTGAAGGGCAGGTGGCTCCGTCTCGGACCAGCAGGGGGAACTGCTGTATACCCCAGAGAAAGTGTGCGATATTATTTTGGCCTGTTCAGTTTTGCACAACATTGCATTAGTGAACGGACTGCCTTTGATGTGCCGGCGCTGCCAGGATGCCGATCTTCATATCGGAAAAGTTTCTCTTCTTGCCAGTGTTTATTCTCTCCATGTTCGACCTCAGTGGGCGAGGCCTCCGAACCAGGAATATTTAAGGGCGTAACATGTTAATGACGATCGAATTCAGCCGCCGCATTTATCAAGACCCGATCATTCGTATGCTGGAATTGGTCAGATACGAATGTTTCATAAATCACATGTGTGTCCTGTCGTAAGACCAATTCTGCGCTCAGATCTGCACCCGTTTTCACGCAAGATTGATAAATGAGGGCCACTGTGTGTAGATGCTGCACGTCTACAAAAGCAATTTGGCTTTGTATTATCGGCTACATTTATTGGCTATAGTATTCTTAATCTGCCGATAACTGATAATATAAAATTTCCGTTATTGGGCTGATAACTTCGGCTGCACGATATATATCGTTCATCCCTAGTTATTCATTAATTGACAGCAGTGGACCCCAGTTCGAAACCAGCCAGAAGACCTGTACTGCATGTCACACCCCCCATCTCTGTCCCCTTTCTGATCTATCCACTGTCAAATAAAAGTGTCTATGCCTAAATAAAAAAAAAAAAAAAACTTCCCATACCCACTCTGTGGCTCTGAGATTATAAACCCATTGGTTCATGTAAATCTTTACGAAACTGACCACATGCTATATATTTGTGTCATTAAAAGAAAATGTCATACATGAATACATTCCTGAAACAGCTGGCATGGCAAGTGGGTGACTATTTTCAGTGCCCGGATAAATCGACATTTGATGCAATACTGAGTGCTAGTACATTGTATGTCGGATTGAGTCAAAATTAATACAGTGTGTGTTGAAGATAATCAAAGATCATGTCACCCAGTGCAACAGTGTGTCTCAGTGATGTGTTTTTAATAGTGTTTGGACAACAACAGAGCTCTGTGGCACAGAGAATGAAGATCAGACTATGATACACATACAATACCATGTTATTAACGATGAAGCTTCACTCATGTAGCTAAATGCTCATGCAATCATTTATCTGATGATATTCTCCTCTTTCAGGTCTACAGTGAATCCTGATGGCTGCTGAGCTGTGACTGTCTGTGACTAGCTTCATCACCTCACATAACACCTCACTAGTCTGAAGTCTTGCTGCTGCTAACAGATGGCAGCACAGTTTGGCAGGACATCAGAGGCAGAACAGCTCTGTGTGTACTCAGTGGCTACCTTTGTGGATTCCAATTGTAAATTTAATGTGCGCTTCAGTTTTTTTGTCTTTACCAAAGCTGTCCTGGATGGATTAAGTATAACTATGTATTAACTGGAACATTTCCAGCATTGGTAATCTGCTTAGTTTGTCTGTTGACTTGTTGGTTGCTGTTTATTTGATTGGGTGTGAACGTGTCCTTACCCCAGAGGGCCATGAAGATGGAGAAGAAGACAGTGGCTGGGTTGTCAAAGAGGTGGCTGGCTCGAGCTGTGCCGCACGCTGTCACCAGCTTCCAGTAGCTGCAGGCGCGGTCGCACAGCGGACACATGGTGATGTTGTTCCTGTGATCACAAATCTCCATACTGGCAAAACAGGGATGGAAGAAATGAATTATTCCAAAACATAACATAACATAGCACAACACAACACAACACACAATTACATAACATAATACAACATAATTCAACACACATAACATAATAGATCATAATAAAACATAACATTTCATAACATAAAAGACCATAACATAACACAATATAACATCATCATACAATGCATGCATCATAATATGCATCATAATATAACATAATGTAACGATAACACATATAATATAATATAATATAATATAATATAATGTGACATGAGCTATGTTTATTTTGTCAAATCTTTCCAAAACTGCTTTGACAATAAAATTATTTTTCTGGCTGCTGAACTCCTCAAAACTCAATGAACTGTCATGTCATAAGCTGCATGTTTTAATATGGTAGAGTACTTTAATGTACCATAAAACAGAGTTAATGTAAAAGAAATCTTGCACCCACTTCAGAAACCTGGTCAAAAGCAAGTTTTTCACTGATAAATTCTGGGTTGTCAATTAAGAGAAGTTGCATTTGAAACTTAAAGCAAAAATGACAAACAAATCTAGTTTTGCTGTAAAACGGTTAAATGCATTGGGCCTCATTCACCAATATCTTCTTAAGAATCTTCTTAGATTCTTTCTTAAGTTGTTCTTAAGAGGTTCCTTAAGAAAACCCTATGTCAGATTCACCAACTCGTTCGTAAGCCTCAGAATTGTTCGCAGCTGTGTTCTTACATTAAAGGAGTCATCACCTGGTTTTTCACATATCCAGTCCCTCTTGGATCGCTTTGGATCAATTCTCAAAACTTATTTGAAAAAAAAAATAAATAAAAAAATCAAACATAGAGCTTGTTCTGACCCTTTTTCATACCGCGACTTTCTCACGCGAGATTATGCGCGAGGTTTTGACCGGTCCGGATGTGCATTGTATTAATATGTAATGAGGCGCGCGTTGATTGGCCGCAGGAAGGACAGAAATGGAATGGGGGGCGAGCCTGCATGCACACAGACTCCAAAACATAAACAGCCCCCTGTCATGGCGCACACACTAAATGACGAACCTTACGGAATTCAGGCATTTATGTACGAGCCGGAGTCGGAAACCGAACGGGAGAGTGAAGAGACAGAGACGGTGGAAGAGACACGTTTACAGCAGGACGTCTCTGAATGGTAAATTATATTTTCTTCCTTCTTACTTTTCACACTCGTGTTTTACATGTAAGACCTGAGTTTTAATGCTGGTGGTCACGATGTATGGCGTGAAAATGACAGAGAAATAAGCAGATTCGGCGTGCTCACTCTGGCTGAGGACGGCTGTGAGCCGATGCTTAATATGCAAGTAGCCTCCTGTGGTAACGTCACCACAGGAGCAGAGTCAAAATCTCGTGCTTTAGGAACGCGCACTATTGTGCGCTATTCCTGTTAGTAAAAAGAGCCAAAGCGAAAAAAATAAGCCACTTTCAAACTCCAGCTTTTCAGGCAAGTTTCAACAGAGGTCCAACACCAATATGCATGATTTAACGAGAGAAATTGCGATTTCCGGGTGATGACTCCTTTAATGAAAGCTGCAGGAGCAATATATATGCCATTGTTTTGCGGGCCTTGGATGGAGAAATGCCACGTATAAATAGGGTGGGGGGGTTACTAATTGATGGCATGTTTCCAATTTACTTGATTTATCTTAAATCATTGGCACATTTAATTTATTTTAGAATTTAAATTCTTTGTAAATTACCAAAAATATGAAATAAATGAATAAATGAATAAATATGACAGAATTATCACTGTAATATTGCATTTTATTGAACTACACAAGAGAAGAAAACACAACCATGCCAACATTTCGGCACTGAAATATGTGTAAGAGTACTCCTGAGTGTTCGTAGGATTTGTTCTTGCCTAAGAAAAAATCCTAGATAAGAAAAAATTCATGAATGCCAGAATCTTCGCAAAATCTTCGTAAGTGGGACTTAAGAACAAATTTGTTCGTAAGAACGGTTCATGAATGAGGCCCATTGATTTTTGCCACTGTTCATTATGGCTCCCTAAAATATTAAATGGAGAGGAACCTCAGTTTAAACAGCATGGCAAAATCTCTGATGGTCTGAAACACACTGATGTTGGCTGGATCGCCGTAGAAGTTGTGTGCTGCCAGACAGATGACTTATCAAAAGACATATCCCTGAGTGTGACCATCTCTTTTTCATATGAATACATGTGTCCAGGATAAAGCACCAGCTGGTCAATTTTTGGGTTCATTCACAAATTAACCTGAAAATTCTATTGCCTCATGATATACACTGTATCATCATTGTCACACAGTGGTGAGGTTTTGTCTCGTCTGGGTTTTTGTCTTGTGAATTTCCTTTTTTATTTTGAAAATCTAATTCCCCTCTCGTTTCAGGTCACTTGCCCTTCCTCATGTGTCCCTGGTCTGACGTCATCCCAGATCCCTGATTGTTTCCACCTGTTCCCCTCTCCCTCATGTGTTAAATAGTCTGCGCCTTCCTTTGTCTTGTGCCAGAGTGTTTGTGTTCGTCCTGCATCTGCAGCCCTTGCCTCAAGCCACGACTATGCCAAGAGACTATGTTTGTATTTCTCTTTTCTTGATCCTCTTAAGTGAGTGACTTTTTGTTTGTAATTTTCTCAACAAAGTGAAGTTTAAGTTTATAACCCTTTTGTTTGCCTCCGGTGGAGTGCCTCCTTTTGTTTCTTAACTTTCATAGATATTGATAGAGTAGTTTTGTTTATAGCCCTTGTCTTCCTCCTATTTGGAGCGAATTTTTGTTGTAAGTTCTTTATTGCCTTAGTGCCAGAGTAGTTTAGTTTTCCTTGCTATTTTATTTTCCCTCCGCAGTGAGCGAAATTTTGTTTTAATTTTTTCCTTTTTCTTTGGAGGTCTTTTGCCTCAGTCTGTTTTATGTTTTGTTTCATGTTCCTTGATCAGCAGTTTAGAGATTGTGGTTTATAGCCTATTTCTTTAAGTCACGTTGCTTAAAAGAGTTCAAGTAAAGGAAATATATTTCGCAATAAAATTTGATTGAATTGCTTTAATTCTGCGTCGTATCTTCAGCCCAGGCCTGACAATCATATTGCTAAACACTAATTGCAATGCTCTGTGTATGTAAAGTATGTAATGACTCGGTGTGGAAAGACGTCTAAAGCTTTAGAGTATGTTTATGTTGATCGGTGGAGTCAGTCTGAGGGTGCGGTCTAAGCCTGGTGTTTATAAAGATTCATCCAGGAGATCTCCATCTCAACAAGTTATTTGGTGTGCCTTTGATTTCCTAAACCAAGTGAAAAATTGCTAGTGAGTTATATTTTTTTTTTACAAGCTACAACATTGTTGGCTTGTATTGTTTTCACATTGGTGTCTGTCATCATGGCAAAATGTGGTACTAGAAACACCCTAGGAAACTATCATAGAAGGGATTTTGAGTACTTTGGCTGGTGTTAATCTGTCTGTCTGTGGACAGATTTGTAAGTGCCATAGTGTTACAATTGGGCAAGATGCAGTCATGAAACATGATGTTATGACCCATGACCACTCAGTGATCATGGGCACTTGATTCTTGAAAATTCTTGTGGCAGCTTACTTTGCATTTGAAACAAGCTTTCTAAGATATTTTTCAGAAAAGAATATCTTGGACTCATGGAAATGTGCAATCAGTGAGACAAATCAAAATGTTGAACTAAAAATTACACCTTCTTTTTAAAGCACTGGGGAAAGTTATTGCAACTAAATCATGTTCGTTCACTGAGTAGCATGTAATTTCATCAGCTTTTCATGCTGGTACAGATACAGTACAGTTGGACAGAAAGCAAACAAATCAATGCAAGCTAACAAATCAATGTTGTTTTACAGTAAACACAACCTTCGCCAAAGACATTTCAGACATCTACCAAAGTCGGTCCACAGCACCATCGAAAGTGTCATTAAATGTGTTTCCTAGCCCTGTTTACAGACTCATGGATGAGACGGATCCTGATTTCAATCACGTTTTATCATATTCTATACTTTATTTTATTTAGACTATGTTTACAACCCTACTTAACAGGCCAGCAAGACTTTCCTGTTCATCACAAAGACCTTAAATTAGGTATTTTGCGTTCAAGGCTGATGCAGAGATCCTCATTCATGCTTTTGTTTAATCTAGACTGGATTAGTGCAATGCCTTAATTTCAGGTCCACTGCATGAGACCACTAAAAGTAATGGTTCAAATGCTGCAGCTAGAGGGCAGGCCCCTGTGAACATCTCTCTCGTGGCTCCTGCTGCCTCATATTGATGGATCTGGATCGTCATACCCTGGACTCGGCTGGATCATTGCTCTCCTTTGTTTTACTATCTCCTTACATCTGTACTTCATGGTGGAGAGGAGGTCAGATGGGCTTGGCACCCCTTGGCAATGCTTTGGCCTGCTCAGTCGTCCTCTTGGATCCACACACTTTACACATATTATATAATTATGTGTATCAGATATTCTGTCAATGTAATTTGTATATTGTGATTTTATTCTGTTCTGTACATGCGACATCTCTTGCATGTCTGTCAGTCCTGGAAGAGGGATCCCTTCTCCATGGCTCTTCCTGAGGTTTCTTCAATTTTTTCACCCTATTAAAAGCATTTTGTTTTGTCTCAATATGGCAAGTTTTTCCACACTGGAATCGGGGGTCTAAGGACAGAGGATGCCGTTCGCTACACAGATTGTAAAGCCTGTTGAGGCAATGTGATTGTGATTTTGGGCTATATAAATAACTATTTTATTAATTTATTTTATTTTATTGGATTTTATCTAATTTGATTTTCAAACTGATTTTGATGGCGTTACACACTCTTTTTAGGGATTTGTGACACTACTGTAAAAATGTAAAACAAAAAAATTAAGGCAAATCTCAATAAATAGACACAGACACAAAGAAAAAAAACAAAATTATTTTCATATATATTTAGTTTAGCAATAATGGAACAAAAGCAAAAAAAGGATCGTCAATGATCTGTGTTTGTGTGTTGTGTACCTTGGTATGTTATCATCAACAGTGGCACAGCCATAAAGGAATACAATGACTCCAACAATGGCTGCAGGGATCAGCATCTGTGTGTAGACTCCTAACCAGGCAAAATACAGTCCAACCTTCTCACCGAAATACTTCCTGTTGGAGGAGACATAGGTGCAATATTTAAACATCTCTACGTCACCGTCTAATCAAATCACATCATGATACCATGCCTTTACCAAATGACTTCATGGTCAAGATGATTAGGTAACATATGTCAACAGAAAAAGAGTCATCCCTTCCTGCTGTCTTTAGAACACCAGCAAAAATAAACCCCTCCCTTTCTCCAACAACTGCATAAACACTCTTTCTGCAGCAATTGAAACAACATTGTTTTATAAAAACTATAAACTGCTGATATGATGAATTGACTATGTTTGTTATATGTGTGAAACAACAGTAGCACAGTCGCTTAGTGTAGTGGGTTTGATAAGGAAGTATATCAGATTCAGCTCTCATTCCCATTCTCTTTCCTGGACCATAGTCGGCTCAGCTCATGACTATTGCTTTTGGAGAAGAGCATCAGTGGAGCATCAATTAGCTTGTGAGAGTCCTCATCTATCTTTCGTGCCTGCAGACTTGTGGAGGCAGTTCATGCTGCTGTGAGAGCACCAGCCGTGGCAGACATATTGCAAGAATTCTAGAAATGTGTTTGTAATTCACCCCGGAGCACTGCTATGGATCTGACCTGATGAGTCCAATAGGCTGGTACTTGTAGAAGACACTGTAGCTGGCCCACTCCTCATATAGCAGCTGTGAAGAGATCCAGACCATAATTACCATAAATACTAATACATTATATAATATATGAGAGAAAGGTCATTATCTTCCAGTTTTTTCTGCACATTTGAGTGAATCTTCTTTTAATGTTGTTTTCATTTAAAGCAAATAAATAAATCATCAATGTTTACCTTGACATAATCAATATAATGTATATTCTATAACAGAAGAACAGTGTTTGTCTATCCTCTATATTTTCAGTTACTTCTACTTTGTTTAAGTTTCGAGTTAAAGTTTAAGTTTGAGTAGGGATGTATCAAGGAATTATCATTATTGATTGAGCTATTGATTTTTGAAACCAGTCATGAAGTTAATGTATTGATTCGATTTAGCTCTAGTGTTATGCCACTTTGCTACCAAAAGAAACATGCTGACCTTTACATAAGAAAATGTCCCAATGCTAACATGCAGGCTTAACAGTGGTGAGTACTTACAATAGTTATGATAGTTGTTAGCTGATTTCTTACATGTGATTGAGACGTGATGTAGATGCATATTCAAAAACGTGATAACAAACAGAAATAACAAACATAATCACAGAGTGAAAAAACAGAATGAGTAGATAAAATGATAATAGATGAGAATTTATGTATATATATATGACAGAATACAAATAAAATCAACCATACAGTACAGCACATAGTTAAAAACAGTTCTATTCAAATGCTGAGTAGACTGAAATCAAAGTCTTAAGCTGTTCTATAGGTATAACTGTATCAAGTTTACATGTACGTTGTAAAATGTTCCAATTGTATGGAGCACTAAAATTGAAAGCAGTTTTTCCCAAATTCAGTGTTTACCCGGGGAACTTGGGGGCATTTTACAATCACTAGAGTGTGTTGAGTAGTGACTCCATAACCAGTTTAATAAAGAGCTGATATATGGTGGAATTTTCCCCTTCAAGGCTTTAAAATGAAACAGAATCCAATGGTCTTACTGTTAAAGGTATCTATCCAACTTTTTTAAATAGAATACAATGATGAGAGGATTATCTGTCATCGGTAATGCATCTGAGGGCAGAGTGATAAACTGAGTCTGGTGGAGTAAGAGTGGAGACAGAGGCATGTCTATAGATAACATCACCATAATCCAGGACAGATAAAAAGACAGCTTCAATGATCCGTTTCCTATAGAACATTGGGAAAGTAGCTTTTTAAGTAACCATTATTTTGTCTTAGCTTGCTAACAAGTGTTGTTAATATGAAATTTAAATGTGAATTTCTAATGACAAGAATGTAATCATTACACAGCCCACCGAGCCTCCTGTTAAGCAGCTTTCTCAAAGTACAGTCCCCAAGTCAAAGAACACCCATGGCAGCAAATTACTTTATTTGGCATTTATTGTTTTTCAGTTAGATAGTCAAAATGAAGCTTGGTCTAGTGGGTATCCCCAGTCTTACCAACCCCTGCTTTAATGACAAGCTCTTACTTATTTATGCTGATCAGATAACAGACTGCTGGTTTTCGAGGATTTATAATTTTGTGCATCACTGCACATCACAGCCAATTCTCTAATACACTAAAGACAAATACATAAATTATACTTGTACTTTTAATAATCGCTAGATTAATCGTTTGAAAAATAATCGTTTGGGACAGCTCTAATATTCAACCTGGAATTTTAGCACTCTCATTCCTACAGCTGTGGAAAACCTATTTCTTAAAGATGTATACTGATATGAGATTGTGATTTATAGTATATTGCTGCGGAGGCACTTGAAAGCACCAAGCTAAAGCTTTTCTGATGCTTGAGAATGACAGAGGGGGAAACATCACTGTTGCCTTAGTGACACAGAACCTACAGTATAATTACTGAGAGTGTTAGCATGGGAGGATATGACTTCAGACACAGCATGTGCTCTTATTTTCCAGGCAATTGCCAAGTTAATTTGATTCATGTACAGTAGGAGGAAAAGGCACTGACATACAAAAAATGCTGTAATGTTAGCATTGTAGTCTGTTATGCTCCATCACTCATTATTCAATTGAGCAGTTCAGTTCAATTTCACCATCTTAGAATGATCTGGACCTGTAAGAACTTTGTAAGTACTTTTTAAGAAACTTTTAAGAAGTGCTTAGATTGCCTTTTTTTCACTTCCACTGTCATAAGTTGGATGATGTGTGATTGTGTTTCTATGTTTTCCCATATGTGTGTATGAGGACTCCACTACTGCAAACAAAATCTACCTCTGGGTACTAATAAAGTCACTTGAAATTGAACTTGAACCTTACAACAATCCCTAATGGTACAATTACTAATGGTAGTCACATGTCACTTACAGCACTGTGTATTCACAGTCTATTTGATTAACATTTTTCATTTTAAGGGGTAAGCAGTTCAAGCCACCTAGTTTTCTAAATAAACATAAATATACCTAAATCATATTCTTGGCTCATGAACATGGAAAATGTCTGGTAGGAAACAGCTTGAGAGCTGCCTGCTTCCTTAATTTGATCTGTTAGAGACACATCATTCAGTCATGTTATTGTTATGGGTTGTTTTACATGATGTGACATTATTTGTGTATATCTTATGCTAAAAAGAGTCTCGCTTTGATCAAATTAAAAATCTAAAATCAATAATTTCCACTTTCTTTGGGCTGATAGAGGAATGAGCATTTGTTAATTGACTGCTGGTGTATTGGCATCTGATTCAATTTATTGACTGGTGCTACTTACCTTCCTGTCATTAGGTTCTGCATTCACACCCTCGATCTCTCCCTTTAACACAAACATGTACAAACACAGACAACCCGTCACACACAGCTTGTTACATTTTCAATGAATTCCCTTTGTTCATCACGCATATGATAAACAGTGCCATTAATTTAACACCAAATTATTAATTGTCATCTGTCACATGCCTGAGAATGATTCTAGTCACAAATGAGACTATTTTACATAAATTACTGAGTGCAAGCAGCAGAACTTTTGGTGTAGTTAATATCAGAACCTCACTGAATTGGAATAATTGTCTATGCTTAACATAAAGAACAACTTATTTTGTGTTTTTAAGGAGGGGATGGTGATACTCACATCATGCAGAGGATATGCAGATGTATAGACACCATTAGCCAGCAGGCTGGTGATTCCTGTAAGTATGAGCAGGAATATTCAACAGGATTATAACCAGCAGGAAACACACACTTATACACACCTGTGTACACACAGACACACGTGTGCGCACGTGCACACGCACGTGCACACGCACGTGCACACACACATAAAACACAATTACCATTTTTTTTACAATTGTACTGATTAACTACACTGTAAACCCGAATGTTCAAAGTAATTAAATAGATTAAGAACTGTATACTCAAAGTTTTAGAAAAAGTTCTACTTACTTAATTATGTCAAGTTGGTGTAACATGTTCCTTTTTGAGTAATTTGACTAATCATTTTTGATTAAATGGAACTATTTTGCATTTAAGTGAGCATAACTTAGAAACATCACTTAAGCAAAACTTAATAGAATTAAGTTATTACATGCTAAGAACGATAAAGTCCTGTTATTTCTATGGTTTTAAATAGGGATGATTTAAAAAAAAAAACTTAATTTATATAGCACATGCTAAAATACAATAAAATCTCAAAGTGCTACTCCAAATAAATAAAATCAGTAAAAAAACCCAGTAACAATTCGATTGGGACAAATGGTCTACAATGCATTTGACATTAGTGGAGGACAAAATGTATTTTATTTAAGCATCAGTTTACTCTAGCCTATATGTTTTTTTATTTCTACTTAAGTGTTGAGCAGCTGCAGGTATAATGTTTTATTTCGAGTTAATCTCTGATTCACCCTCCGAAGCAGAAGGCAGCGCTAATGTGCATACTACACTGATTCCTTACCGCTCTTTGAAAAAACACAGAAGAAGAAAAGTTTGACCTGCAGAGATGGTTGGCGGCCGGAAGCAACAGAAGGCAGAAAGTTCGACCTATGTGGCAGCAGTCAGGACTTACCGTAAGTTTTGAAGTTGAATATTTATTCACTTTTACGTATTTAACGCCATGGATTGTAATAAACTAAGTTTACAGCAGAGGCAAAACTCCACTGGCCACCATGGTGCTAACTAGCTAACCAATTACAACGAATGTAATGGTCAGCTGCTAGAACTAGCGAGCTAACATTAGCTAACCTAGGTTACAACCTAATCTTTCAGAGGATCCAAGCTCATAAACAGTATATTTTGATATGTGATGAATGTATTTCCCATCATTGCATCTCTCTCTTCCAGTTTCAAGAAGTTAAGACTTAAGAGTTGAGGAAGATATAACTGGAGATGTGATAAAGATAAATGATATGTCATCTGTTCTGTTCCATGTGTTAGTTTGTGATTAGTGTCTCTTTTTCATCCATTCAGGACGAGTTTGATGAGCTAGAGCTTGATGGTGTTGCCTTGGGCCTCCTTACTGTCATCAGTGACCATGATACAAGTCCAGTTCACTACCACCCTGTGAGAATATCTGTCGTCACTGAAAGGAATTAGCCAGGTCGCCAAAAGCACTTTTATAGCTGATAACAAAAGCTAATATCATTTGTGTATTATTTATCATTATTTATTATTGTTTTTGATTACGCCAATTATTTTCCTGACTATCTGATTAGTTGTTTGGTCAATATCGGAAATTTGTGAAAAATATCTATTTCCTAGTAGCGGGGCGGCTTAACAGCATAATTCCAAAGAATCGTGCACTTTGTGATAAAAGCGTGAAATTTGGTACACTTATAGCCAAACACAGCCCAAAAAAAATTTGATATCGGGCCATCTCAAATTTTCAATATGTCGGCCGTGGCAGCCATTTTTCAAAATGGCCACCATTGGCTACTATTTCCATGTGAATTTTCTTTTGTGTTGATTATAATATGATATTGATCATACAGTTAGCCACATTTATTTACCTCTTTGGAGTTTGTACATGAATGATACAAATACATTTCAAGATGGCTGTTATTTTTCAAGATGGCCACCATGACTGGTTTGAAAATCATTACTGCTTCAAAGTTGCATGGATTCCTGTGATACGAATGATATTGGGATCAAATCACACATTTTTATGATTAGGAATTTAGGTGGCAACTTTAGTATTTAGCCTATTTGGAAGCTTACAATGCACGATAGGCCTAACTGACAATAGTAACTGTCCAAACATGGGGTCAATCGTGGAAGACTCAGTGTTTGAAAGGCCTGCTAAAGTCAGGTGCACCAAGAACAGGAGCACTAGCCAACAGTGCTTTCAGGCTCTCAAAGGCGAAATGACACATCTATGTCCAAACAAAAGGAACCTTAGAACTAAGCAGATTAGTCAAAGGGTCAAAGAGGGACGCAACAGTGGCAAAATTCTTGCAGAAACTCGATAATAACCTGCCATACCTGGAACTGGGCACACCAAAATTCACAATGGCCTCCACTTTGGCCTCAATGGGACAAACCTTTCCATGACCAACCACTTTTCCCAAATATGTTACGGTGGCCTGTCGAAATTCACACTTGGCTAAGTTCAAGGCCAAATTGGCAACAGCTAGCCTGTCAAACACCTCTTCCAGCTGAGCTACATGCCGAGACCAGGAATAACTGTAAATCACCACATCATCAAGATAGGCTTCACAATCTGCAACTCCCTTCAATACTTTATTTACCAGACGCTGAAACGTAGCTGGTGCATTCCGCATCCCAAAAGGCATGACAGTATACTGACAGAAATCGTCTGGTGTCACAAAAGCAGAGATTTCACAAGCTCTGTCAGTTAGAGGGACTTGCCAGTAACCTTTTAGAAGGTCTAGCTTGGTAACAAAAACTGCAGATCCCAACCTGTCAATACAATCATCCAGTCGGGGAAGAGGGTAACAATCAGGCTTGGTAACAGAATTAACCTTGCGAAGGTCAGTGCAGAAACGGAGTGTATGATCTGACTTCTCAACAAGCAGGCACGGGGAGCTCCATGAGCTAGCACTAGGTTCAGCAATACCATGTTGTAGCATATAATCTAATTCCTTACGCAAAAGCTGTCGCTTAACAGGATTCACTCTGTAAGGATGCTGCTTAATAGGAGCAGCATCACCAACATCGATGCTGAAGAACGTTTGTGCGTGTCGGCACATCAGAGAACAAGGCAGGATGCTTATCAATCAACTCAGTGCTGTCAGAATGTTTTGGAGAATCCAAATAAGAAAGATGGACATCCAAGTTAGTCAAAATTTTAGAATTTGGCAGCCTACCCAGAGAAAATTCTGGACTAACAGTAACATCAAGATCCGCTGGAACAACATCACTGTCCTCCGAAACAATGACAGTGTCTTCACCTACATGAATTAGATAGATAGATAGATAGATAGATAGATAGATAGATAGATAGATAGATAGATAGATATACTTTATTGATCCCAAGCTGGGAAATTACGGTGTAGCAGCAGCATTACACAGAGACAAGAGCAGTACAATGAAAAAAGAGGAACACTTAGACATATTAAATAGCAATAGAAACAAAAAAGTAATATATACAAAATAATGTACAAAATGTAAAAATGTACAGAATGTAAGAAATGTACAAGAAATATTTACAAATGTAAATGTACAATTAGTATTTACAAATGTATAAATAGGCAGAGTGACTGTAGTGCAAGATAAAATATAAGGTGCGGTGAAATGAGTGTGTAAAAACCACAGTGCACAGACAATATGTGTAATGACCAGAGTTTTAGCTGTTATTATTGTACAGTGTGATGGCGTGTGGCAGGAAAGATTTCCTGTATCTGTCCCTTCGACATCGGAGCTGCAGCAATCTGTGAGAAAAGGAGTTCCGTTGTCTGTCTACTGTGTGATGGAGAGGGTGCTGATCATTGTCCATGATGGATAACAGTTTGTTCAGCGTTCTCCTCTCCACCACGGTCTCAAAAGACTCCAACCTGAGACCAAGTACAGAGCCAGCCTTCTTGATGATTTTATCAAGTCTGTTGGTGTCGCTGGCTCTGATGCTGCTGCCCCAACACACAGCAGCAAAGAAAATGATGCTGGCAACAACAGACTGGTGAAAGATCTCCAACATCTTGCTGCATACGTTGAAGGATCTAAGCTTCCTCAGGAAATAGAGTCTGCTCATACCCTTCTTGTACACAGCTTCGGTATTAGATTTCCAGTCCAGTCTGTTGTCAATCACCACTCCCAGGTATTTGTAGTCCTCCACCTCTTCCACCACCTCCCCTCTGATCCGTAGTGGCTGTGAAGGCATCTTCTTGTTCCTCCTGAAGTCGATCACCATCTCTCTGGTCTTGTCGACATTCAGCCTCAGGTGATTCTGTCCAGTCCACTCTACAAAGCCGTCTACCAGTGTCCTGTACCCACCCTCCTCTCCTCCCCTTATACACCCGACAACAGCTGAGTCGTCAGAAAATTTCTGCAGGTGACATGACTCAGAGTTGTGCTGAAAGTCTGCGGTATATAAGGTGAAGAGGAAGGGCGAAAGCACAGTCCCCTGTGGAGCTCCTGTATCACTGACCACCACATCAGACAGAACACTGCCCAGACGGACAAACTGTGGCCTGCCTGTCAGGTAGTCAGTAATCCAGGAGATCACTGTGTCATCAACTCCCATCACCCGCAGCTTCTCACCCAGTAGCAGAGGCTGGATGTTGTTGAAAGCACTGGAGAAATCAAAGAATGTGATCCTCACAGTGCCTCCTCCACCATCCAGATGCATATGGGCTCGTTGCAGCAGGTAGATGACGGCGTCATCGACTCCTAAATGGGGCTGATAGGCAAATTGCAAAGGGTCCAGAAACGTCCTCACCTGTGGCCTCAGCTGGGCTAAGACCAGTCTCTCCAGGACCTTCATCACATGAGATGTGAGGGCGACCGGTCTGTAGTCTGCTGGGTCGGATGGCCTCGACTTCTTGGGGACTGGAACCAAGCAGGACTTTTTCCACAGCATCGGGACCTTCTCCTGACTCAGACTCAGGTTGTACAGATATCCCAGTACAGGAGACAGCTGGCTGGCACAGGTCTTTAGGATCCTGGGTGTGATGCCATCAGGGCCTGCAGCCTTTCGCTGGTGAAGTCTTTCCAGCTGCCTCTTTACCTGGCCTGTAGTCACTGTTGGGCGGGGGTTTATGCAGATGTCTTCAGTGGAAGAGGAGGAGGAGGAGGAGGAGGGAGGGGGGGGGGGGGGGGGGGGGGGGGGGGTGAGGGGGAGAAGGGGAGGGAGGGGGGGCAGATAGGGAGATGCTGCACAGGAGAGTGCTGGGGGGAGGGTCGAGCCATTTGGGACAGTGTGGGTGTGTGGGGGGTTGGGGGTGTCGGGGGGGTGGCAGGAGGTGAGCTAAACCTGTTAAAAAACTGGTTGAACTGGTTAGCTCTGTCCAGGCTCCCTGATGTCTGCCTGTCTTTCCCCTTCATCCCCGTGATGTTCTTCATCCCCGTCCACACATCTCTCACACTGTTCTGCTGGAGTTTGGCCTCCAGCTTCCTCCTGTAGTTGTCCTTACATGTCCTCAGCATCTCTCTGAGCTCGTGCTGCACTCTCCTCTGCTCCTCTCTGTCTCCAGACCTGAAAGTTTGAACTTTGAACCATTGAAGTGTTCAACACAACAACAATTTTCACATCTGAGATCATGGGCTTGTTCCTCTCGCAGTAGGGTTTCAACAGGTTCATATGGCATAATTGCGCCTTTCGTTTATCTGGAGTCTTAACCAAGTAGTCACACTCACCAACCTGGTGGTCAATCACATATGGTCCACTATATTGATCCCCTTCACAGTAACAGAGAGGTGCAGTAAGGTAGCTTTTTGCACTTACACTGCTTAACACAAGCCTTCTTACATTTGCAGGAGATAAGTTCATAGCTGGACTTGCCTGCATCAGGCAGGCATGTCCAAAATGCTTCATAATGACCCTCAGATGCCTTTGACCAGCCCCATGTACAAGGAGAAGGAAGCTCTGGTGTTGACACCAGCATCTGACCCCAGACATGGCCTCCTTGATAGACTGCCCTCTAAACATGCTCCTTTAGGGCAGGCTTTGTTGGAGGGATTGAATGCACATTGTGCTTCTTTGCAAAACACTTCCTCCTAGCTTGGTCTATGTCTGTGGATGGTTCGATCATAGAACAGGATTATAAACCTTTCAATAGTTGCCATTACCTCCTGTAGAATGTCATGTGGGGCAGAGGACAATTCTAATAGGGCATTTGTAAGCTCCGGAAAGACAGCCCACACAGCCCATGCAGTCTTTTTCCCATGCCCAGCAAAGCTTGATACTGTGTCACAGCCAGTCAAAGCATGAAACACTGGAAGAGCACGTGCCTTCTCAGGCCCAAATGCAGCTGAGATTTCATGGGCTGCTAGGTATCGTAAACTCTCTCCAGTACCAAATGCCAACCAAAGCTCGTTCTCTGCCTTTAGAGCTTGAGCTGCTGCCACAGCTAGAACCACAACATCAGTATCAACAGTTTGGATCATAATTTTCTGATGACCATTTTGTACTGCATGGGCCACCAGTCACAACATACGAGGGTCAGCTTCCTCATGTGTGCATGGAGAAATTGAGGACAGATCAGCAAGGGGTGGCTTGCTGAGGACAGCAGTCCACCATTTGAAACGTGGTATTAGCACGTTAGCACGTAAATTCTTTATGTGGAACAGGATGTTAATGGGAAAATAATAATAAGGGTTTTTCTAAAATAAGTTTCATTCATCTATTTTCAAGCCTAAATAAAGCAGACATGGTTCTGCGGTAACTTCCTACTAGGTAGTCTTATATTAACAGCAATCCACCATTTGAAACGTGGTATTAGCACATTAGCACGTAAACTATTTATGTGGGTGTCAATGGGGGAAAAATAAGGGTTTTTCTTAAATAAGTTTTATTTATCTTGTTGTGAGCTAATTGTGATAACAAAACAAGTTTTAAAATAAGTTTTATTTATCTAGTTGTAAGCCTACATAGAGCCGAGCGTATGACAAATATGAACTTGAGGCATGTTGCAATGGTCAAGTCATATCTGATCTTTCCAATGAATTGAAGGACTTGAAGGTGACATCAACATGTCACTATTTTTGAGACTTAGGTATTTGAGAAGTTTAAGGAAAAAGACTGACATTAAACTAAATTCTCTTTAGCTAATTTTAACTAGCACCACTTACATTTGTGTATGATATCTGCATGTAAATCGTGGCCATCTTGAATTGTGAGGACAAAGGAAGATTCTGGGCTTATTACACATTGCAGATTTTATTTCTGCATGATAAAATGTATGATTATTTATGGAGATTGACCATTTGATATGCAATATACAAAACTTTATTACAATTACGATGTTCATGCTGATCTTGGCAATTATCTTGAATTTTTATTGATTTATATGTATTCTTCATGTATAAACTCCTTAAGCTAGGTATGGTAAATAAATGTAACTAACAAGATCATCAACATCATATTTTATACCATGTAAATAAGAAAATTGATCTAAACTGTTTTTAAAAAGGCCACCAAGGCCACCATGTTGAAAATTCACGATGGCCGGATATCCAATTTTTTTCAGACTGTTTCGTTTCGTTTTCTTTTGTTTCTCCCTGAGGGTTGCGGGTGATGTTACCGCTTTATACTACCTTTTTCAAGGTGGAGCGGGGGTTACTGGGCCCAAATCCAGTGACTCTATGGGCGAAGGCCAGGGTACTCCCTGGATGAGTCGCCAGCTCATCGCAGGGCCCTTACTGATGGCAATGGCTGCCACACAAGGTGCCAACTGCACATCAGGAGCAATTTTGGGGTTCAGTATCTTGCTCAAGGATACTTCGGCATGTAGCTCAGTCCTGCCCCGGGGAGCCAGGGATTCGAACCAGCGACCCTCTCTAGACCTCAGCTCTACCCACTGAGCTACAGCCGCCCACGGCCTTAACTGTACCAAATTTGGTACAGTTTGGCCTTAACTGTACCAAATTTTATGCTTTTATCACAAAGTGCACGATTTTTCAGCTAAGCCGCCCCACTATAGGGCCTTAAGTGACCAGGAACACATTTGGAAGGCTAGAATCAGAGAATTTTGAGTTATATAAGAGAGATATTAAGTTTGTTAAACTCAGTGTAATTGAGGCAATCAATTGCCTCAAAAATGTTAAGTTTTGAATCACATGTTTTTAAGTAAACAAACTCAACATATGTGACTAATGTGTACTTAAAACAATGGCAACACAAACTAATAAACATTGAGTTTGGTTAACATAAAAATGGTGTGGTTGTGTACTTATTTTTTTAAAGCTCCGTGAACTTATTCCAGTGGTTTTGAAAACTGGAAACTTTAAGTCATATTAACTGAAAATAATTGAGTTGAGCTAAATCAGCACTTTAATTTAACTGTTATCATAAGGTACAAGTAGCAAGTCATCCAACCTTTAAGTTCTGGAGAATTTTGACTTTTGAGTTCATCAACACAAAAAAAATTGAGGCAATTTCTGGTAACTTATTCGGGTTTACAGTGTACATGAATAGGAAATTTTACTGACTCTAGTTTTTATTGTTTGCCATAGCAATCGGAAAGTAGGTATCTTTAGTGATAGGTGATTCTGTCTTTTGTAAGAGTTAAGTCTTATATTTCTATTCATTGTTCTTATTCCTATTGATTATGATAACATTTCATCCACCACTATTATGGCTGAGATCTGGTAACATGGCAACAGTACTACTAAAAGTCCACCAGGGATTGACAAATTGTAAACAAGCCACCAGTTTATCTAGAGATTAACTGGTGTTTACACACTACAGAAGCTTTTCACCTTCTGGAGTGTTTTGGGGAGTTTTCAGGCCCGGGGCAGCAAGCTCAGTGAAAAATGCTGGCAATGGCAGAGACAATCTCACTCCCTACACTCCTCTGTAGTGGTCATGCTGTATAGGACCCAGGTTGATTGCATATTGATGTACCCCTTATACTAGAAATATGGGCCTTACCCATGGAGTATTTGGCTCTAGTGCATCTTGTCCTCTTCAGTACCTCATAGACCTGACGATACAACAAAACATTTAAATATTTAACCAAGACTTAAAGACATGACATAATGTAGATGAGGAGGATACGTTTAACATTCATTTGTATGATAACAGGGAGAAGCAATCAGGCAAACTGATGAGCTGTGTCTATCTGTCCTGAACTGCTGATCAGCTCAGTGTAAAACACAGAGCAATACTCAGTGTTATTGATAAGAGCTGGAGCTCAGTTGGAGCCCAGTGTCTTTCTGTGATTGAGCAGCTCCATCCAGTATGAGAAGAAAATCGCATTTCCCACATTGGTTGGCCGCATTTCCCAGCCAACCAATGCGAAATGCTGTGTAGGCGTGCATTTCAATACAGCAGCATGTGTATGATCAGTTTTTTTATGTGAGTCACATAGAGGCAGGAGTCATATTGAGAGCAAGTACACAATAGGGAGTACAGGGTGTCATGACTATGCTGTTACGTTTATGAAAATGCATTTGTCCATACACAGTTGACTATCCTAAAGGATGGGGCTTTTAGATTGGACAAAATACCAAGAAAAAAACTACAGCATGGCTCAAAACAGAGTGTAGCATAGCTGCTCCTCACAAATTAGATGAAGTTCTGGTGTACTGTGTGTCTCATAAGAAGTGCCAAGTGAAATTTGGTTCCATTATATCTCTCTCTATCCAACTCTGGGATTATGTTGCTCTGTTTGGAGCATTAACCTCTTGGTCTAAATGCATCATCCAAACACTTTTTTGACACTAACAATAACAACAATCTAAGATCAGTGGAAAAATGCTCCTCTCATACATGATCTCATCAATTATATGATCAGTAAACCCAAATGTTAAGTACTTGTATATTCATTTGCAGAAAGGTCCAAGGAGTTACCTATACAGATGTTATGAAGATCTGGAATGTTTATTTCACTTAAAGAACTGGCAGGAGTTGATTAATTTGAAGTGTGCAGAAAATGTGGCGCTCTCATCTCCAAAGCATAACTCCAAAATTATTATTTAAAAAAATTCATGTGACCTCCAGAAAAGCATTTCCAATTCAAACTTGGTCTCATATCTATATGCACACTGTGTCATTATAATGAAGTGGGAGCCTATTTACATATAATTTGGGCCTGCCCAGATATGATATATTTATGATTTAGAGTTGCATATGGTAAGTGATCTGATGCAAGTTGAACTAGTACTCCTAGTTCTATCTCGTGTTTTATTTCAATGATGATTCAGTAATTAATGTTACCAAATGTTAGAGATGTTAGAGTATTAAGAGGGAAGCCTCCCCAGTCAATTCACATTTCCCAACACATTCTCTCACATACTTGCACACTCTCTGAATTTCTCTGTATCTCGAAATAATGATGCAAAGGGAAAGACAAGTGACACCTTCTGGAAAAAGTTAAATTATTTATACCACATAAATGAATTTCATACTACAGTATATGCTTGTGTATGTACATGCTATACAAATTGAGGTATTACAGATGCACATAGAGGCCGATAATTTTCTGTTAATCTCCGTCCAACCCCCAGCATTGAAAAATAAAACAAAGACTAAAAAAATGATCATTAGTGAGCTGAAATTTAAAACCATAAATGTAACATATCACACACATGCTATCGCCATGCTGAGGCAACACTGTTTATTTTATCCTGAGGAACTATTTTATATCAAATATTATTTATTATTTTATCATTCTGGCCTCCAGAAGGATCCATCTTCCAATTGCTTGTCTACTAAAACCAATACTTACTATTGAGCTTCTGGTCTTGGTGTCAAAGAACTTGTCCCTGTCAGACAGATCGAATCTGGCAACACAGAACAGAACAGGTTTAGTCTTAGTTATAGATCTTGATCGAGTAGGCTGATCTCTTTTTTCTTGACTTCATAGTACATATTGGAAAAAAGAAGAGAGGAAAGGTGAGTTGAATGCCAGTCAACATCTGCAGAGTTAATCTCTTGTTAATTTGCGCTGCACCTTTCCCACAGTAACCTCTGTCTAGGCCCTGACTCCCTCTTTACTTAATGTTTTAAACCTCACTCTATTTTCTCTTCTTAGCCTTCATCATATTTGGTTTTCTACTTCACCGTTTTTTAAACAATGTTAGGGTAAGTGGGTGACCTGCCTTAAACTTGGGTCCTAGTTTAGCTTCTAGCCCAGCTTTGCAGCTTTGCATCAAGTCATCTTCAGTTAATGTAGCATGTCTTACAAAGTTAAAGTTGAACAACTGTGCTGCCTCTTGACATGTCTGTAAAGCAGACAAGCTTATCCCTGCTACTAAACGTAGATGTTTGGGGCTCTTCAGATACCTTTAGTGTAAGGCTTGACAGCAACCCTGTCAGCAGTCTCTGGAATGTGTTCTATGCTGTACAGATTATAATAACTATATTACTATTATCTCTATACTGCAGAAATGTACTTACAGGCATAAGGCAATAAATTGACCAAATACAGTTGATGGTTAAGCTCTTCAATGCTAATTTGGAATTTGTGATTTTTCTGCCATATGAACTTTACTAGTTGGACAGATAATGTGGGAGTTAAGAGTTCAAGAATGTTGATGTGTTTACATAAACTCTAAACCAGGTGACTTTCACTAAAACCATTTTGCACCTGCTGAGCCATGCAGGTGTCATGAGGAGAAAAAAACTGTGTGCGAGAAAACATTTGATACTGTACGTTATACTTATTGTAAGCAAGAGTTAGAAAACATGTGTGACAGCAGTAAGACATACAAAGGTAATTCTGTAATGCTTCCTTCCAGGTCCTGAAATTAGGTAAGTAGGTGATAATTACCTAACAATATATTTACTTTTAATTAGGCTCCTCCTCTCATCCTCTGACGCTCCCTCTCTCTCTCGCTCTCTATGTATATATATATATATATATATATATATATATATATATATATATATATATATATATATATATATATATATATATATAGATTTATATATATATACACACACACACACATACAAAAAGTACCCATAAAATAATACATATAAACATTCACCCAAAAGCTTGTCTCCCCATCTGAGGCAAGCTGTGAAATATGTCTCCGAATAGGCATCTTCATAAACAAGGATTTCCTACCTACATGGCTTTCACTAAACTATACTGTATCCTATTGGAGTGGGTCACTGAAGGTATAAACCATCACAGCAAAAGAGCCATGTACAATAAAACACATGTACAATGTGTTTGGAAAATCTCATGATGTTATCAATATTCATTGAAGAGCCTAGCTTCAAGGTGTGTTGAAAGCAACATTTTCTCTCTCTTTGTGTGTGAACAGCAGGGTGCAGTAATCCGAAGGTCAATCCTTTGCAGTACAGCAGGGCCTTTACCTCAATAAACATATTTTAGATTGGGCTGCACTGAAGCCCATTCTTTGTCTTGGTATCGATGAAAAGAAGCTAAGATGGTTCAGGGGACAGCTCCTCCTCAAGGCTTGGGAAGGAGAGAGCGGTGGGCCCTCTAGAGGTCAGGGGGCTTGTCAAACACTTCAGGGCCCATGCTTTCCATTAGCATTTTTCAAACAAGTTAATGAGGGTTGTCCAGTTCACTACCTTCTGGCACAACAATTTGTAAAGTGGTTCTTCTTGACCAGTTTTCTAAGTCATCAACTCAGGGGGTTAAAGTTGTCAGCCTGCAGCTTACAAATGATTACCTCTGCCTTGGCGAGTTTTTAAAAGTTTTCTCAGGCCATACTTTAAACTGTGGTGAGCCGTGCCTGGAAGAAGTTGACATACACCAGCACCACCAGAGAACTGATAGAGTGTGGCTTTTTAGCCATCTCTGTGACCAACTTGTCCAGGAATAGTGTTTTTCTGTTTCTCAGTTTTGTGTCTTAAGTGGTAAAGTGGTTATTGACATGTACACAAAGTTACCCATGTGAGATAGGGGAGCCCATCTATCTTGTATCTCTCTCCTATGCAACCATACTCTGAAGTCCCAGACATCATTTACTTTAAATAAATACTGCAGTTTGGGGGTTTAAATTAGATAATTTACTATAATTTTCCTGGATTAACTTCAATATTCACTCAAAAAAATGTTCAAGAATTTCCTAAATTTTTAAGCAATGAACACCTAGTCTGATAAAGCTGTATTAATAAATGTGGTTTGGAAGTCACTTTACTCTGTTATCTCTATCTAGGCTTTATTTCAGGGAACTGGGCTGGAATGTTTTCATGACTGATGAAGATGAAATAATGGAGAATATGTGGAGGGAGACCTCCTGCTAGCTGTTACTCAGAGCTGTAAATATAGCTGCCCACTGCCCACTCTCTCCTCCATACATCCCAGCAGGCAGGGATTTATGCAGAGACATTTCTCCTCTCTAATCACTGCCATTTAAAGTGGTTTCACATTTTGGAATTGAACAGGAGGCAACATTAAAGTCATGACTCCTGTCTGTAGTTAATCCAGTTAATCATTGCTTTAGCTATTTTCAAATTCATCCAACATAGTGTTGAGAATATGCAAATGACTTTTGTGATTCAGGCTACATGTGTTTATTTCCTCACGGGAGAGAAAGCTGAGGGAAGGGAGCTTCAGCAGAATGCAGCAGAGAGTGTCATGCTTCAGCTTTACTGCCATGTTCGAGTCACACAGCTTGATAAACTTACTTTTTGTTCCAATTTACACCTCTGTGGTTGTTACTTCTCTGTACTGTCTCCATATTTAAAGAGTGGGTAAAGCTGCCTATTCCAAATCATCCTCCTGTTCGGATGTGAAACAAAATGGTAGACTAATGCTCCAAAGACAAAATGCTAAAGTTTGAGTTTCTTCTTTTGTATTTAATTTTCACTGGTTTACTAACTTGCCCTTTGCAAAACAGTTTTCCAATCACACAGAAATACTTCTCTATTGACTTCTTTGTCTAATCTGATGACAGTAGTCCAATTTAGACAACAAAGCATGTGAAAACTTAACCCAATTAAGGCACCAAGTCTTAAGCAGAAATTTTACTCACAGATGCTGCTTCTCTCTGGAAAAGGGGTGAGAGAGGGATTTGATGCTTTGTGGCCGGTTGGCATCGACTTTTGGGTGCAGAGGAGCTGTGATTTTGTGAATGAACAGTCGGATCTTCTCCACCAGGTTGCTGCCTTGTTTCACATCATAAACCTGCAAAGGAGGTAAAAGAACTAAATTCAGCTGGAAATCTGAGGATTCTTTGAGTATAATTATAGTTTGTTTTCCAGAAATTAAAATGTCCTGTGATCTGACATTATAACTACTGTACTCAGATGTGTTTGTATGAGTCCAGTGCAGCCCTCAAATGGCCAGCCAAAGCTGTCGCGGCTGGTAATTATTAAACTTGATGGGGTTTTTTAAATTTAAAATTCCATTTCGCATCCCCGTTGGATTTCATTCAAACTTAAACTGACCAAAAAATGGCTTAATTCGGGTGTTATAACGCTCCATTAACCCAATAAACAGAGGAAGAGGGAACATTTATTTTCACACTTTTCACCAACTACATTTTTTCATAAACATCTTGATGTGTAATCAAAAGGCTCTTTGTGCCTGAGTTAGAGTGCACAGAAACATACACAGACCCAATGACCTCTGACATCAAGGAGGAAGGATGTCTAGAAAGACTAGTAAAACAAAACTAAGATGACTTGCCCCTCCAACCATGGAATTTGCATTCTCATCCTTATGTGTTAAACATATCAAGAGTCATAAGTATATCACATTCCACGCTGAGTTGCTCCCTCTCTCTTTCTTTGCCTTCTATTCACCCTTAATGTCTAAAATCGTCAAAATCTCTTTAAATGTGTAAGTATATGTCTTGTGTTTCAGAGCTTGTAATGATTTTGACATTACTCTGCTTCAAAATCTGGTAATTTACAAGATAGCACACTGCTGAGCTTTGGTAATAACTCTTAACACAATGATATAAGGAAATACCAGTAACACATGAGTGTGTCTGATGTTAATCAGTACGATCTGCTTATGATTTGAGTTCTAAGATTACAGATAAGAAAATGTTCATTTGTTATTTGACTTGCTATTCTGTGTTATTTGATTAATCCATCCTACAAGATATTAGGGCTTTCATTGGTTCTTTGATATGTCATATATAATGATGATAGACTGAGTGAGTTTTCAATTTGTATAAAATATTTAATCAAATATTATTTAGGAACCAAATTACTCCCCTTTACGAGTAGGCCAGTTCTCTTTCCACACAAATGAATTAGTTAGCAATCAGTAAAAGAGCATCAAGGATCAAGGATCCCCTTTCTCTTCCTCTTCATCCATCCTCCACTTGGCTCTTTGCTTTTGCTCATCACCCTTTGTGGGCTCTCCATGGAAAAGCACCCCTGCTTGGCTGTGCTCCCAACAAGCATGTACTGGGTTTGGCTTTTGTTTTACACTTTTAACTGAGAGCAAAGCAAATGTTCAGAATGAACTTTGAACTGAGAAGAAAGCCTGCAAAGATTCCTAAAAGCCATTCATTTTTTTATGTAGTTAACTATTTGACTTTTGAATACTTTTTGGCTCCATGCACCCCAGCTTAGCAGCCTGCCACTGAACACAACAGGTCCAGAGAACACATACTGTGTGTCTCCTATGTGGCCTCAGATAGGCATGGTCTGAGCCTCGACTCATCATCCTGAAGAAGTGAGACCAGCTGTTTCACTGAACCTACTGTACTGGCTGTCTCCATGGCTCCTGACGGTCTGTTTGCCATGCTTGCCATTTTCATCTCATCATCAGCCCACGATCACCACAGAAAAGGAAATAACCATCTTCACGCACTGTGTCTAAGAATTGATGCAGGGCTAAATTATTTTTGCTTTTATTGATTTTAGTAAGGTATTCCCTATTATGGGTTTTGGACATTTCTGCAACAATACAACAATACATTGACGTTTTTGACTATGTCAAAACTGTTATTTCTTCATGTTCTGTTGATCATTTTAGTTAATTTTTGATAGCAAACTCTTACATATTACACCTTTAAATAATTGTATTTGTGGTTTCCTTTAAGTGAGAGATGCATGTCAATGTAATCAGAATTAACAATTTTCCGATTCACGTGCAAGACAGGCAACTGTCCTCTAGAACTGCTTTGATGTTGGTATATTAGAGCCAACAGGGCAACAAAAGCCTACAGAAGTCAGTAAATTTGCATTTGCATACACACTGGCAATTGGGTATGCAAAAAGGGTTTAGTACCTTCTTTGTTGGCATCTTGAGCTTCATGAACTCAGCCTCACGACACAGAACGTTCCAAGGAGCATGGATCTTCAAGAAGCCGATTCCAGGGATCTTACTCTGAAATACAACCAAGGTTTAGTAGATATTTAAATACTATTATCTCTATGTAGCATTGCTGAAACATTGTTTTGTATGGACTTTCCAAAATGCATAAACCACCAATTAACAAAACAGGTTTGGTCGACATTTAAGAAAAACATTCCTGCTGGCAGAGCAGCATGTTTTGTTTCTGTTTAAAACTCTGCTGTCTCATAGAATGCCAGGAAAATCCTCCACATCCACCTAAGCAGAAACTTACGTCTTTATTGGTGCAACTGATATTGTTTCTGCAGCCTCTACTGTTACGTAAAACCACTCATATGCTGCCAGACTCACTTCACACCCTTCAGCTAAGCACACTGACCCGTCTGGATACAGAAATACATCATAACCAATTCAAACAAGCTGGCTTACTTGATACAGATGTATCTTGAATGGATTCTTCTGTCCACTGATAAGCAATGTCGCGTAAAGATGTCTGAATATTAGGGGTGTCACGATTCTCCAAATCCTTGATTCGCTTACATCTTCGATTCTAAGGTCAAGGTTCGATTCGATTCTCGATTTTTACATTTATTTTTTTTAAAGCACAAGTTGCTATGCCATTTTTAGACTAGACTTTTATGCAATATAATATCTGACCTTTGTTCTCAATGTACCACACTACATTGTCAAATTTAAAACATTTATTAACAACATAATGTAACAATAACTTATATCTTAAGGGTTAGGACTTTTTTCTCGACAACGCGAACATCAACATAACTCACTGGAAATCCATCTTTCACACCGGCGACTTCAGTGAAAGAGGAGGGGGTTCAAGTTCTGTCGATGGGTCTCCTGCATCTGCAGTTGCCACTGTTTCTAAGAGTGGCGTAGCCCCTTTCAGGAATATGGCGGTGCGTCAGGTGTGTGTGCATAAGGTGTGAGTGGGCGAGCGAGAGTGAGGGAGCGTGCATACCTGCGGACAGTGAATGAATGGGAGAGGAAGGAGAAGCAAAAGGAGTAGCAGTAGTGGCGACAGCAACAAAGTGTACAGTACAGTCTGCAGTTTGGCTGTGAATAAAGGCGACGGTCCGGGAGCCGAACAGGAATGGTGTAACACCATGCTATGGTTTGACTGGCTGTAGCTAATAGCTACTGGCTTAGCTAGTAGCTAAGTTAGAGGAGGTTGACTCGCATCACTTCAACACGGGTGTGTTTTTTTCGCTTGGCAAGCTGACCAGACGTTGAAGTGGGGGCGTGACAGCATCGGCGATTCTATTTTTTTTAGAAATCGTGACACCCTTACTGAATATGGTAAACGTTGTTTACATGAACAGGTAATATGGCATAATTATTTATGGTTTTTCAGATTCTTATTGATCAGATATCTGATACCTATAGATAAGTATTTATGAACTGATGGTTTATCTGTGCTGCTCTAAATGTGTTTGTGTTTATTTTAGTGTTTCTATGAGATATTAATTAAACTTAACCCACAATGTCAGATGTTAACTTAACATTGTTGCTTTATCTGATTTTGTGCAGAAGGAAAATGTGTTTGGAACAAAATGAATGATTAATACCTGTTGTTGTGGGTTGTTTTTACCTGCCAATTTTATAACTATTACTCTGATTAGTAATTATCATATTGATTCCCTCACTAATCAGTCTTGTGTCTAAGCGTAGGCTTAACCATAAGACTGACCAACACCTTGATTCCACCGGGCACGTTTCTATGACCTTGCCGGTGCGACACAGCCTTATTCCGTCCTCCATGCGACTTCATGTCCCACAGGGAGCATTTCAGAAGCAGAGCGTCATGCTTGCTTGATATTGTTGACTTATTCAGACTGTGCTGATTTTTCAACCTTTAAGTGTGTTTATTGTGGTTATTTTCAAATTTGTTGTACCGTAGACCCCAAGTCTGTCTGCTTACGACCAAAATACATGTGCCACTTGTTCTCCGTGGCATAAAGCAGAAAGCCATGTCAGAGTCATGCATATCATATATCGTCCCATATAGACCTACCCACTAAAGCCTGGAATTATTATTTTGGTACACTCAATCCTCCATCGGCTCTCTATTGGACACCGTCCTCAAAATGACATAGAGTGACATCATATCAAATGCTGAGTATTAGTTATTACAGTTTGAGTTGCTAAAATACGTCTGCTCATGTGTCAAAAGTCTGCTGGAGAATTTTTTAAGGAATAACTCATTGTGAGATACTGTGAGTTAATTTATCCATTCATGAAAAAAACATTTTGTTCATGGATCCACTCACGTAGAATAGTCTAGCACATCTTTGTTTGGATGACATGAGAAAATAAACACACTGATGTCAAAGTAATTGCTCTGAAGTCAGTTCAAAGATGTGGATTAACTAAAGAAACAATAAGTTGACTGTCAACGAATGTCGGCTTCAATTTAGTTCAGTCAGTTATTTTTAAATAAAATCTAAAGATACAGTTTTTTATGTTTATGTTATTATGTCATTAAAATATAAACCAACATCCCCTCAGGGTTTATTAAACAGATAAATTAAATTGGATGAAATGTTCCTTTTGGGACCTCAATTTCCATTCTCCACTTTTTGTCTAAAGCTGCTAGAATGGCTTAAGACTCTTTGTCTTGTTACCTGTAATCTGTTCAGTTTCCCATTAATTTCTGTCATAATCTTCTGTCCTACACTCACTCACTCACTCACTCACTCTCTCTCTCTCTCTCTCTCTCTCTCTCTCTCTCTCTCTCTCTCTCTCTCTCTCTCACACACACACACACACACACACACACACACACACACTGTGCCCAGCATCACACACTAGGGCCCATCTTCATGCTGAGTCCATATGTACCACATAATTAACTATTCTACTTCAATACAGCTTAACCTCTGTCTTTTTCTAACAACGGGACAATGATGATTTAAAACAGTAAAATTCAATGCTTGTTGAGTGTTTGGCATTCTTGTCTGACTTTGATCCCAAATGAACTTGAACCACGAGTTCATAAATAGAAGATGACAACAGTTATTTTGCAGAAAGTGATGTCATATTGATCTGTTAAGAAGTTGAACTTAAAAGTTTGGTGAACCAGAGGAGAGAAAGAAATGGAATTCAAATCTATATCTCACACACATCAAACTTCCAATGAGAGCCAGGCCTGTCAATTCTCTCACTATCAGTTTTCTCTTGCCAGTTCTGTCTTCTTTTGGTGCAGGAAGTCTGTCAACTTTTGGATTTCTCTAACTCCTGTAGAAGCTGTGTGCATGGGGCTGTTTTAAGAGTGATACTCGCATTTAAAGAGTTAAGATGGTGGTGTCTTTTTAGCTGAATGGCTTCAAGAAAAAACACACACAAAACTCTTATATAAGCTGCAGACATTAGTATGTCTAGCGCACTAGCTTACTACCTACAGTAACTGACAATGTTACTTCCAAAGATAAGGTGCACATTAACTAACTTAATTAACTATCTGTATCAGGTTGTCAGGTTGCAGTTTAAAAAAGGGCCTCATTAACAGCTGGCTATTATTGAAATGTGTGGAGGCCAATCCTGGGTACATAGGAAGCATGGAAAATATGTTTGGGACAACCTAGGGGGGGGGGGGGGGGGGGGGGGGGGGGGGGGGGGTCTCATGTCCTCACACAGAACATTAGAGAAGATGTTCATGTTTCTGGTGCCTTTAAACAAGTGGTTTGATATCTGTCTAGTGTACTAGCATGAGAAAACAAATGGGTACATTTTGTAATTTCATCCAGAGGAGTGTTTAGCCCCAGATCACATATTTAAAGATGTCAAAAAGCTTGAAGTACAGAATATGGTTCGATAATTAATTGTACGTACTCACTGTTCATTTAAACTAGAGGTGTGACTGACTTAAACTCAGCTGCCTAGAACCTGGGCATCAGAATTGAACTGAGTAGGGCATTTTCTCAAGAAGCAAAAAGAATGGATTCATTATTGGAGCTCTGAAATCGTGTGGTCAGGCCAATGCATTTTTAACATGGTAAAAGGACTGGTGGTCTAAACTTAAATCTACTCCCATCCTCACGTAAAAGCTGTGACACCCATGCCTGGATGCCTTCAGAGTTAAAGCTAACATTAGCAGCTCTGCCCTGATATTCATTAAATTTGACCTGACTGGGAACTGCAGCTTTATCCTCAGTCTTTCAGCATGGAGGCATTGTTCTAAAAATGAGTGGTAAATTTACCACCATAATCATTGTAAGCTTCATAGGTGCATGATAGAGTGGAAGTCATTCAAGCAACCCCCTCACCCCTTCATCCTTTTCCAGCTCCAGCCCTGTCTCCAAGAGATTTTCCTCAAACTCCTCCCGCCTGAAGCGCTTGTCATCCTCATGGTAGTCAGTCCGTTGCTTTTGGGCAGCGATCTCTGGGTCTTCTTTTGGCTGCAGTGGAGCTCGGCTGCTTCTCATGCTCATACTACGCCTAAGCCGTCGGATGAAGTTGTTGTCCCCGAACCTGGACGATGGACGCCGTATGCTGCTAGGCTTCTGGATGTGGTATGCCAGCACATAGTCCACCCGCCGCTGCCCATCAGAGAAGTACGGGCCTAGTCGCGGATTTAGAGGTGAGCCATCATCCGCATAAAGATTTTTCATTGGCTAGAAGGAAGACAAGCAAAGAGAAAATAACATTAGTACAATTAGGCCCAGTCACCCATCTCAAACATAATATATTTGATTAATCCACTGAAATCTACATTTCTCCTCCATATTTTGTCGCATTCGGAGATTGACACTTCTTGACTGGCAAGACGGCGTTGAGTGGAAAAACAACTGGTAACGTGAGTTGTTCAAAAACTTTCTTTTTAGTAAACTCAAGACAATGTTCTCAATGCTCGAGTTCATGTGCAGACACCCTGGTGATACTACAAGCAAAGATTCATGTTGTGTGGAGCCTTCTTAATGTTTTAAAAATAGTGATTTTAATGCTATTATAGTAGTGCCCCTATTATCCCACTGAAAATGATTTTGACCTAAAAATCGTCATAATTATGCTTTTAAACTAAAGTTTAACTTGAGTACATTGACAAAAAGACCTTGGTTGCATTTTTGCGAGAGTTTTACTTTAACCTATATATGTTTTAGGGATTATGTTTACCATCACTAAATTAGTTCTGCATGTTAGAATGCTAGCATTTGCTAGAATGCTCAAACAAAGTAAAGCAAAGCACAACTGAAGTAATGCTGCAGGTAAGTGATGTTCGATGAAAATACAAATACTTCCTCTTAGTGTGAATATGATTGTTCCAATTTCATTGAAAATCTATTCAATAGTTGTTGACGCATTTCAGTCAGGACCAAAAGAGTCATGCTGCCTAGATGCTAGCCAGTCAGGGGATCAAATACTTGGTTAGATATTTCAGTCTGGACCAAAGTGGTTGACTAACCAGTGTACTGTGTGAAAAGTGCTGTTGAGGCCGCTGTGCACTCCAAATCAAAGACACAGCTGGATATGTAACTGATCAACGACAATATCCCCTTCGGGTGGGTTGAGTGCCTTAAACAGGAGCTTTGCAGATTTTCAACAGAACCGTGTCACTAGATTTTTGATATGCAAAATAACAATGTTAAACCTTTCTCCATGTTGCCTGCACCCAGAGCATCTGGCACAGTGCTTTGTGGTGCTGTAGGTTGTCTACCTTTAGGTTAATGGCACTCTATAGCCCTTTTTCTCTTCATCTGCCCCTCCCCAATAAAATAGTTCTGGGGACTTCTCTAAAACTTTAGATTAGATAAGTTTCAACTTTATTTTCATTGTATTTTCAAGTACAGAGACAACAACATTCAGTTAGCATCTAACCCCAAGTGCAAAAAGTGTGTGTAAGTGTGTACAGAATAAATAGTGCAGCAGAATAGACAGTATTTACAGTATTTACTATATAAATAGAGTGTAAATAGGTCCAGGTACAATATAGTATACAGTGGAGGAAATAATTATTTGATCCCTCACTGATTTTGTAAGTTCGCCCACTGACAAACAATAATCTTTGATTTTTATGGTAGGTTTATTTTAACTGTGAGAGACAGAATATCCAATCCAATCCAATCCAACTTAATTTGTTAAGCACTTTAAAACAACCAAAGTTGACAAAAGTGCTGTACAGAAGAATAAATAAGAAATCATAAATAAAAGATGTAACAGCTAACGTGAGGTGCAAAATTACATATAAAATACAACAATAAATTAAAAGACATAAAACATGATTAAAAGTAATAGCCACGCAATAAAAGCAATCAAAATAAGAAATAAAATCAAGAAGAAGTCGTCATCTTACTAGGTGTCAAAGGCCACAGAGAAGAGATGGGTTTTAAGAAGTGATTTAAAAACCGACAAAGAAGAGGCCTGTTTAACGTGCAGAGGCAGATCGTTCCATAATTTAGGAGCTGACACAGCAAAAAGCACGGTCTCCTCTGAGCTTCCGCTTAGATTTAGGCACACTCAGGAGCAGCTGATCATCTGACCTGAGAGAGCGGGCGGGTATATAAGGGCGTAGAAGCTCAGAGAGGTAGGGCAGGGCAAGACCATTCAGGGATTTAAAAGCAAATAAAATAATTTTAAAATGGATCCTAAATTGAATAGGCAGCCAATGGAGTGTGGCTAAAATGGGGGAAATGTGCTCATATTTACGTGTGCCAGTTAGAATACGTGCAGCTTCATTCTGTACCATCTGGAGATGGGCGATAGAGGACCCACTGAACCCCACATACAGTGCATTTCAGTAATCCAGCTGGTAACAAAGGCAAGGAATTACCGTCTCAAAGTGCTGCCTTGACAGAATCGGCTATATTTTGGCCAGCTGCTAGGGGGTGTGGTGTCCCAGTGGTGCCACCAAAAACAATCACTTCCGTCTTTTTATCATTAAAATTTGAAAAGTTCAGAGCCATCCAGACCTTTATGTCGTCAAGACACTTATGTAACAGTCTGACAGATTATTCATCTTTCTTTTAAAGAGGCACATAAATCTGACTGTTGTCTGCATAACAGTGAAATTAAATGCTGTGATTGCTAAGTATGGAACCAAGTGGGAGCAAATAGAGAGAGAAGAGGAGAGGGCAGAGAACTAAGCCCGGTGGGACCCCACACTAGAGAGGAGCAGAGAGGTATACTGAGTAACCAAGGCTGACACAGACAGTTCGATCAGCCAAGTACGACCTGAACCACTCCAGTGCTATGCCCCTGATGCCCACCCACTGCTTCAAACATGAGACCATTATTTCATGATCCACTGTGCCAAATGCAGCAGTTAAATCACTTATTGGCAGAGGTCTGTTTTTGTGTTTGACTATGATTTGTGCATAGGTGGCGCTACAGTAACCAACTCAAAAGCTGGCAGGAGAAGAGGTTGGATTAGAGAAGAAGGAGGGGGACTATACTGTTTTTCATCAATTTCACACAGCTGTCAGAGGTCCAACAACACTGTATTCGATATGTACTGCCCCAAACCCATCCCTGGTCCTGAATTTCAGCTGTCTAAAAGTCGCTCTACTGAGCTCTACTGAGAGCAGTCTGTTTCTGTGCCTGCACCTTTAAATGCTAATGAGCTCTGTCTGTCAACGCCTACTTGGAGAGCCCTTCCTGCTACGTCACTCTCAGGGAGAGGATTCCCTTTGCGCTAGTAGTAGCATGCGCTAATGTTTACGGTGGATGTATCACTATGGCTCGCAGGGATTTTTTTCGTTCAACCGAACCAGTTTGACCCAGAATCAGACCCATGAAGGGGAGGCTGTTGAAGAAGTACAGACGACACGTTGTCGTTAAAAATGAAACGCTTCCACTGTCTATTCTTTTGTTCTGTAGCTGGGACTGAATATACGCACTTGTTGTTGATTTTTACAACCAAAAACAGAGCGATTTGCGTGTCTAACTTTGACCGGCGACATTGCGAAACACTGCTGTCTCACTGCTAGCTTACAGCTGGACACACTGAACTTCATCTCGGGGTCGAACGCCCCGCTCTCGGATATAGCCTATCACCGCGCAGAGGAGGCGGGGCTATGATGATGCCTCCTTTTGTTACGTAACGAAAGGAGCTGAATCTGAATAGCCTGTAGGAGCGCCGTTTTACCAGTTGGTGGGCTGCAGAGGCCATATAGGAATCGTTTGTTTTCCTCATTCTGGGAGTTGGCAGGCTCAGGGAGGACCAGCTTATATGTGTAGAGACCAGAGAAAATTTGTTTTTCATAATATGGGACCTTTAAAAGGGCATTTTCTTTGCTACAATAACTAATAGTAACTTTTGCAATAAAAACACATTTAAAATTGTTCTTATCAAATAAGTAAGTGAACACTCTTTCCTTCCACACAACCTGACGAAGACCTTCCAGTCAAAATGTTGCCGTTTTTTATTGTTGGTCTTTAATGCCAATTTAATAAAGGCTTTAAACAATATTTTCCTACTACTTACGTTAAATACATGAAACAAGCAGCATAACTTTCCAACTTCTAGACTGATCAATTGATACTAAAGTGTGTTAAGTATAGTCACAGTCATGCGGTGGCAATGTAGTTATTAGCTTATAAGCTAGAATAGCTTTACTTCTGGTGTTTTGCATTTACATTTCAAAATTCATTAACGTTGTGTTAATTTGTGAATATTATCTTTCTGATCAAAATGTGTGACTTGTGAAACTTGTGTTTGTTTACTCCAAATTCTATTGGCTTTTTCCACACCTCTACTCAGAAATGGGATTCTGAAATGGATCTTTCGAAATTCAATTAAACGCCTGAAATAAGGTCTATGGCTAACACAAGAGATTTTCACATTTTGTTCTACAACATAAAATATTCAAGAACTTTTGTATGATTTAAAACTTGTTTTAAATGCTGACAAAACTAAAGTCATGTTGTTCTCTAATACAAGTCAAAACCACAAAATATGCCCTCAATCCTCTCTTCTCAGGGTTTAAAGATTGAGTGTGTTTCCAATTACAGATATCTTGGTATATTAATTGATGAATCCCTTTCCTTCGCAAATCATATTCAGCAGCTGGTAGAAAGATTGAAACTGAAACTGGGTTTTCATTTTAGGATCAAATCCTGCCTTTCTTGTAAATCAAAAAAGAGAGTGGTTGCTGCCACTTTTATGTCTGTTCTGGACTACTGTGATGTTGTACATATGCAAGCCTCGTCTCAAAGCTTACATGCTCTTGACACTGTATCATGGAGCTCTGAGGTTCACCACTGGTTTTAAAGCACTGACATATCACTGCACACTGTATGAATAGGTTGGATGGTCCTCCATATCAATACGCAGACTGAGACACCTGCACATTCTCATTTACAAGGCAATCTTAGGTTTTCTTACTTCTGACCTTTTGTTCTACATTAACTGAAGTAATGCTGGGATGTACAATCTTCAGTCTCAGGATTTGTTCTTGCTGTCTGTCCCAAAAGTCAGAACTGAATTGGGAAAGAAAGCATTTAGGTTTGCTGCTCCCTCTGTCTGGAACATGCTACAAAAAACTTTGAAATAGAATGAGTTGGTCTCATTGAACACTTTTAAGGGGAAATTGGAGGACCTGGAGGCAGAAACATCTGGTTGTAGATGTTTTGCCTGAGGCTTTTATTACTGTAGCTGACCTTCAAATGTGGCTGTTTTAGATGCTATGTGTCTTAAATGTTTGTGTCCACCTTGTTTTTTATGTGTATGTATGATTATGCTGCTGCATGTATTGGCCAGGACACTCTTGTAAAATAGATTTTTAATCTCAATGAGTCTTTTTTCCTGGTAAAATAAAGGTAAAATAAATTCTAAAAAAAGCCAGTTAATACCTCACCTTTGAATATAAAAGCATTGACGTGTCCTTAAAATATGGTGGTTGCTAACAAGTGGCTAAATGAGACTACAGATGTCGAGGGCATTAACGCTAATTATTCCAAACATAGACTCATCTTCTCACTACTTTGCAGACTTTAGTTGCAAACTAATCTAACTATTATTACATTATTACATTATGCGAAAAGCACTTATTACATTATGTGTCTGTGATTTTATTACATTATGAGCCGATTATTACATTATGAACTTTTATTACATTGAAATTATTAAATTATAAGCCGTTATTACATTATGAGCCATTATTACATTATTTTTTGCTACACTTGTGCACAATCTTCTCCAGGATTTTTGAAAAAAAAGGCAGTTTGGAGAAAGGCCTGAAATTAGAACTGCAGGATCTAGAGCAGATTTTTTAATCAGAGGTTGTACTACTGCATGTTTAAAATTTTCAGGGACCACACCTGAGGACAGACTGCTATTAATGAGTGCAGTAACAGATGGTCCTACAGTGGTGAAAACCTCTTTCAATAGTCAAGGAGGGACAGCATCATTTGGAGAACCTGAGGGCTTTAAATGACCAACAATCTCCTGTAAAAAGGAAAGAGTCAAAGGCTCAAACAGGTCATAGACATCAGAGCAGGGGAAAGAGATTGAAGGGTCATAAGCAGAAGGTGAGATTTGAGCCCTTATCAATAAAAAAAGGGAAGGAAGTTTTCAAACACAGCAGGGGACGCCTCCATACAGGCAGTCTGTGGGGCATTAAGAAGACAGTCAATAGTGTTATGAATATACAGCTGCCTGTAAAAACTCTTGTAAAAGAGATTTTTATAATAATAATAATTCATTTAATTTGTATGGCGCTTTTCAAGGACCCAAAGTCGCTTACAGAGATATAGCAGACACTTGTAATACACAGACACACATGTAGTAGACACAGATAATACACCAAGTAACAAACAAGGATAACAAAAGACAAAGCATGACAGGGAGACAAAAGCAGTGGTGGGCATGGAGTAGATAATGCTGATACAGACAAACAGACAGAAACAGGTACAACAATAGTTAAGAGGTGGGGGGATGGATTGAAGAGCAGTGGGGGGGGGGCTGATGAGTAAGGAGAGTGGAAGGAGGGGGGGATCGGGGGGAGAGGTCAGGAATGAATGTAGTTATGGGTAGGGGAGATCATAGGCTTGTGAGAAGAGGTAGGTTTTTAGGCGGGATTTAAATGTGGCAAGTGATGGAGAGTCACGGATGGGCTGGGGGAGAGAGTTCCAGAGTCGGGGTGCAGAGTTGCGTTTGGATGGTGGTATAGTCAGAGTTAGAGAGGAGGAGGATCGGAGGGCTGATAACCCCAGGGCGGTGGGGGATAAGGAGGTCAGACAGGTAGGGTGGGGCCAGGTGGTGGAGAGCTTTGAAGGTTAGGAGGAGTATTTTGAAGTCGATGCGTTGTTTGATAGGGAGCCAGTGGAGGGTGTAGAGAACGGGGGTGATGTGTTCACGGGACCGGGTGTGAGTGAGGAGGCGAGCAGCAGAGTTTTGGACCATTTGAAGTCTATGGAGGGAATGAGAGGTGATGCCAGTGAGGAGGGAGTTGCAGTAAAAGAGACAGGCAGACACGAAAACGTTGGACGGAGACAGGGACAGAAGCGGCAGTCAACAAACCAGACGCCAGCAGTGCTCTAACCCGGAAGACAGCACGTAGACGGAAGACAGAAGTTTTTAATTTTTAATCTCAATGAGTCTTTTTTCCTGGTTAAATAAAGGTTAAATAAAAAAATAAACAAAACACGAGGCTTGTGACAGTTTGACAGGATAATATCCGAGAAAAGTTTTCTTTTCATCTTTTACAGTTTTATGATAATGCCGCCAGCAGTCCCTAAACATTTGAAAAGACACTTGCAGTTTGTCCTTCTTCCATTTGCGCTCAGCTCTATGGCACTCGCGTCTGACAGCATGAGTCGTGTCATTAAGCCAGGGCTCAGATTTAGTTTTAGGCTGCCTGGATTTTAATGGAGCCACAGTGTCTAAAACAGTTTGGCAGGTAGAGTGAAACCATGAACTAAGCTCCTCTGTTTTGCACACAGACTCAGGAATGATGGAGTTCAGATCAAAAGCAACCGAGAACTGAACAGCAGCGGCGCAAGGTTTAAATGTATGACAGGCAAGAGCAGCCTGAAATAATACAGGCATATGGTCAGAAAACACTGTGTCACATATCTCTAAATTAAAAATGGGCAAACCCTATGATAAGACAAGATTAAGTTTGTGCCCGCGTTCTTGTGTAGGTCCAGACACGGATTGCACAAGATTAAAAGACGGTCCCTATTCTTCCTCCTCGGCCCGACGTCCGCGGGGAGTTAAAATAGCAGCAATCATGTGGTAAAAGTTCAGAGAAAGCGCTGGACTCACCAACACTCAGCCATGTCTCAGTCACACAGAGGAAATCCAATCCTCGGGACGTGAAGAAATCCTTTAAGACAAAAGTCTTAGTGTTCTAGTGATCTAGCATTTACTAGGCCAATCCTGGCAGGAACCGGCGGGTCTGCGGCGTTGGCTGCCCAGGGAGCCCGACACAGCGGGCGCAAGTTGTGGTGATTCACCAAGCGCAGGGGCCACGGGGCTAGAACACCTCTTCCGGGCCGACGACAGGTACCAGCCAGGCGTCAACAGGGTCCAGCAAGCGTCGGGGAATAACAAGGCTAGGCACGGCTCCAATGTCAGTCCAAGAAGGCATAGAAAAGCGCACAAGATGGCCCTTCAGCCTCACCAGCCGGCCGCTGCGTTTTCCCCAGCGGCACAGGTGAGCCGGGACCCTCGCCAGGAGTGGGGGTAATGTTTCACGTCAACCATCATCCAATTTTACTACATCTTCGGCAGAAAGTCGAAGGTCCAGCAGTGTCTGGCAGTCATACACCAGTAGAGAGTCGACATCCAGAGCAAGAAGCAAAACAAACAGCAAAAACACTCACAGCACTGGCAGTGACAGACAGCAGGCCACACACACTGGCACCATCTTGTCCTAATGATGTCCAAGCCCTCAAATATCAAAAAGAAAATCCAGAAAATCTCATTTGATAAAAGATATACATTGTTTTGCTGCTGTGAAGCTGACCTGACCCCTTAGCAGAGAAACACCCCCAAAGCATAATGCTTCCACCTCTGCTTGACCGTGGGGATGGTGTTCTTGGGGTCATAGTCAGAATTCCTCTTCCTCCAAACACGGCGAGTTGAATTGATACCAAAGAGCTTGATTTTGGTCTCATCTGACTACATCAACTCCCAATCACTTTCTGAATCATTCAGGTGTTCATTGGCAAACTTCAGATTGTAGTATTCTGAGCATGTCTGTTGTAACATCTATGCATTGTGATGACGTAAGCGAGATGCACCAGAGGGTTGGGGGTAGGAATACAAACGATAAAGACGGAGGCACACATTCACCCCAGTGAGACCAACATAAACTGTTCTGTTTATTTAGACAATTAATTGCCAATAACACAGGAATAATACATGGTGTCAGATAATAACTGTGTGCATCGACCTTCCAATGGAAGATGGAGAGTACAGGTGTCCCCACACCACGAATGGATTGGGATTCGTCTAACCTTCCCGATACCTGGAGAAAGTTTCGCCAGCATGTGGGGCTGATGTTTTCTTGGTCCCCTACACCCTTAAAGTGATATTCCGGTGTAAATTTAATCCATGGTCTAAATCACCTTGAAACTGTGTTACACTCCCTCTCGAGAGAGCAAGTTAGCAGACCGCTAATTTACGGAGTTTTATCAACCTCAGAAATGACCGCCGGACAACAATACACTGCAGTAAATGGATCCAAATATAAACCGCCACCAAAAAGCCACAAATAATGCTCAGAACAGAACCAAACTTCAGCAACAGTACAAATAGCACATATCTAACCTCCGCTAGCTTAGCTAGGGAAGCTATTGGGTAGCTAAAAACAGATTTCAACTCTCCTTCATCAGCTTCCGGGTCGGGGAAGTCCCGACGCGACGATTACCAAGTGTGATTAGAAATGTTCAATTCCGTTCTTTTCCCTGTCCGCTCTCAATAATAACTGTCATAAACTGGCAGGTAAGACACATATGAACTTTGATTGCTTTTCCATGGAGTCATAATCATACATTTTCATCCATGAGCCGTAGAACTCTACTGCACTCGGCAATCGAGTCGTCGGGACTTCCCGTCAACAGGAAGCTGCTGCAGAAGAGTGGTAAATTTTGTCAGCTTTTCAGTAGAAATCCAACTAAGCTAGCGGAGGTTAGATGCCCCGGACTATGTGCTGAGACCCTATTTGTACTGTTGCTGAAGTTTGGTGCTGTTCTGAGCATTATTTGTGGCTTTTTGGTGGCGGTTTATATTTGGACCCATTTACTGCAATGTATTGTTGTCGTGCGGTTGTTTCTGAGGTTGATAAAACTCCGTAAATTAGCAGTCTGCTAACTTGATCTCTCGAGAGGGAGTCTAACACAGTTTCATGGTGTGTTAGACCATGGATTAAATTTACACCGGAATATCCCTTTAAGAAGAGAAGGAGAAGTGCAGCTATTTGCTTAGATTATTGTAAGCAAAAGGTTGATAGAAAAATCTTTTCCAAATAATCAAAAACTCACTACAGAAACAAATATATTTGAAGTGAAAACAGTAAAGGGAGGGAGAAGATCAAACGAACTATGTGCATTTTTACAAGATAGAGGAACATCCCAATCTGGGAAGAAAGAATGAGAGAGAAGCTCTAGACTCAGCAGTTCAAGGTTATCATCTGTAAACTACCAGTGGAACCGCGAAAGACTAAGAAGTCAGAGAATTAACAGATCGAAACAGAGTAAACGGTAGCTATCTGGTCTCAAATCCACAGAGTGAGCAGCTGCGGCGTCCTCTCCTGCCTGCCCCAGCCGCCCCCCACACACTGGCCTGCCGCATGCGCAGCCGCGCGAGAGGGGACGGTAGAGACCCCGTCGCTGTGGACTGCGATGACTCTTAGCAGCATGTGAATTACAATTTAATATATTTCTCACCGTTCCCCTGATGATCTGAATAAGTCGCTAAATTTGTCGCTAGTCGCTTTTTAGAAATAAAGTCGCTAAGAGGGTCTGAAAAGTTGCTAAATCTAGCGAGAAAGTCGCCAAGTTGGCAACACTGGTACTACGGCAGGTTTGAAGCCTATGTGACGCCAAAAGCAAACCCCATTTTTGAACATTATAAGTTTCACAAGAAGACACAAGGGGAAAATTAGAGTTTTGACCAGTTTGTAACTGCAGCTAAGGCTGCTAGTGAAAGACTGCAATTATCCCAGTAGCGATGAGATGATTACAGACCGTATTGTCTTTACCATAAACTCACCAAGAGTGCGTGAAAAGCTACTTTGCCACGGGTCAGACCTCACAATAGAGAAAGCTATTGACATTGTTCGTTCACATGAGCTATTGCAATGGTTAGCCCTGTTGCTAACATGGCTAGTAAATCCTTACATGCAGTTAGCGGGACAGAGGCAGCCAAAATGGAGCAAACATGCCATGGACGCAAAACAACCCTCGGGACAGACGGTGACAGTGCCGTTAGGGGCAGTGAGTGTGGTGCATGTGGGGGAGAGCACAGCCGGACAGAGGACTGTCCAGCAAAAGGTTGCCAATGTAACAAATGCAAGAAATGTAACCATTTTGCTAAGGTTTGTAGGACACACACACCACAGAGGCAGGCGAAATTTAAGCCGCAAAAAGTGCATGCTGTCTCAGATTGCACAGAGCAGACATCACCTGAGCTGTATACTGACACTATATCAAAACTACATGCAAAGACAGCCAGAGAACAGGCATTTGCAGAAGTAGAGATAGGCAAAGCGAGGCACAAATTAATGTTCAAAGCTGACACAGGTGCCCAAGCTAATGTGATACCAGTAGACATATTCTACGAAACATTTGGAAGTGTAAGGCTAGGCCCACCTGACAGTGACATCTCAGGAAATGGAGGACTGAGACTTAAAGTTAAAGCAGCTTGCAAGCTAACATGCAGATACAAAAATGAAACAGCCATGGTAGATTTTGACAAATGTGACGCGCCAAGGCAAAGCCAGCAGCAAGTCGGCTGGGAGGAATTTACATAAACAAAGGAACTAAAAACGAAAATTAGCGATTTTCGTTTTTTTTGCAGAATGTGCAAGTTGAGATCATGAAGAAGTCACACCATGTTTCAGATAACAGTATTGGTTGCCTTAAAAGTATACATTTTGTGTTTGAAATCGGGTAGAGTTTCAGGAAATGCTGGCGCATTGTTGGGCGTGTGCGGTGATACAGTTAATTTGCATACTAGCTACCTTTGACCATTCACGGGCTTTTGTTTTTTTTGTTGGCCAATCAGGTGCACGTTAGTAGCGAACCGCATGGCTACTTATGCAGCCCCCAGCATAAGTTCTGCCACTTCTGGAAGCTGCATTTCATCATTGAATGAAGATGGACCGGGAAAAATGCATTGCAGAAGAGCTAAATCGTGGCTGTTACAGCGCAAATCTATGGCAGTACTTTTGCGAGACGCGGGATACTTCTGGTTATTCAGACGCCGATTTCACTTCTGATTCTGATGAGTGCACTGACGATGAAAGCGACTGTATTACACTGGAGAACATGCCTAATCTACAGCTGACCTTAGCCGAAGATGAAGACGAGGAAGAATCTCTCGGCCTCGCAGCAGAGGAGCTGGAGCGTAAGATATCAGACGCTATATTTACGGTAACATGTTAAGGGGATAAAGACAGCGAAATGGAGAAAATCCGTAACTTTGACTGCAAATGCTACGTAAGAAGAAAGGAGAACTCTCTCATTGGGACACATTTGTGATGCGACAAGCTTTCTCCAGAGTTCATGTACAGCATACGATTGGATTCTCTAGCTGCTGAAAGAGAGTGGCAGGACGTGAATTATTAGACATCTCGGGGCAAACAGACGCACAGTAGTTACTTCGGACATGACTACATCCACCAAAAAGCCCCAGACGAAGAAAAAGCGCCCCCGGACTACTTATTCCATCGGAGGCAATGAAGTCTGCAGGAATACTTTTCAGTTTCTTATGGGGTGAGATTCCATTAACATCCAAGTTATCTATTTTGCGTTATGTGTTCATTCGAAGTCGCAGTCAAAGTCACAGGGATTACAAACTGTTATCTCATGTTTTTGTTTTCATGTTTATACCTTAGCCTACATTGTTATTAGCTAGCTCAGTACTGTCGTTTTAAAATTATATGCATATCGAAACTAAGCTGTAATGGGAGGTTTTGTCTTGTAATGTAAGCATCTGCTATTAATTTGAATAATGCTTGAATTAACTGATGATCATGATTTAGCACCTAGTTTACTGGAGGATAGTATGGATGAATACATCCAGAGTCAGGTGACAATGTGCCTGTTAGCATTGCTTGAATTGACTGTGATGCTAATGTTTAGCAACTAGCCTACTTGAGGAACAGTTTGGATGAATACATCCAGAGTCAGGTGACAATGTGCCTGTTAGTATGACCCATGATGTGAAACATCTTTGTTTTCCTTTTTCAGAATTGGCAAAGACACCCTGACTGATATAATCAAACACTTTGAGGAGAATGGGGCAAGACCACGGTTAAGGAAGAAGCACTCACAGCCAAGGCCAGCCAGGTTCATCAGCCGCAGCATTATCAACAGAGTTGTGGAATTTATAAAAAACTATGCACAAGAAAATGCCATCATGCTGCCTGGCCAACATCCTGGGCATAGGGATTGGCATGTGAAGCTGCTGCCAACCCATGTGTCTAAGGCCTCAGTTTGGCTTCTCTACGTGAAGTCTGCTATGGAGTGTGGTATGTGTAAAAATTTATTTCGAATTGAGTGCTTGTAATGTGAAGTTATGTGAAGTAATATTAGCAATTACAGTAAAATTAATCCTAAGTAATATCTGTTTTTCAGATGAGCGTGCAGTTTGCAAATCAAGCTTCAAAGCACTGTGGAACCAGCTTCTCCCACACATCAGAAGTTGCAGGCCACGTACAGATCTCTGCTGGCAGTGCCAAAACAATAACAAAACCTCCCAGATGATAGAAAGTCTGAAGCGGTCAAGAAGCAACACGATCATCTTGCCCTTGTGCAAAAAGAGAGGGCTGTGTACAACGAGATGACTGCTGCCTGCAGAAAGACATGTGCTGACTCTAAGTTGTCTTTGGGACCCTCCCCATCAGCAAGCAAGAAGATCAGGATGCATTACAGTTTTGATTTTGCACAGCAGGTACTATTTATCACACATCATTTACTTCACTTTATTAAATGTCCCTTGAAGGGCAATTTGGTTTGCAGCAGACACACACGGCAAGCGTTACTGTACAATAAAGTGCATGGAGAATAAGTAGCCTAATAATAGTGCAAATGCAGAATAGCAGCAATATAGTAATCTATATCTACATTTATTAGACAGTTATGAATAGACACAAATGTCTTTCATTTAATCTAATCCCCTTTCCCTCTCTCCCTCTGTCTTCTTCAGATACACTTTCCCTCAAACCCTCTTCAGCCTTAGCCAAAGTACTTCCTGACTCCACGGAAATGTGGCCTTTCGGTGTCTCCTGTGAAGGACTGCAAAAACAGGTGAATTTCCTGATTGATGAAGGCATGTCATCAAGTAAGGGGAGCAATGAAGTCATCAGCTACATGCATCATTTCTTCAGCTACTTCGGAGTTGGAGAAACAGACGTGGATCTTCATTGTGACAACTGCAGTGGGCAAAACAAAAACAATTTCATGCTCTAGTACGCTGCCTGGCGTGTTGGACACAAGCTTCATAAGACAATTGACATCCACTTCCTTAATGCTGGCCACACCAAATTTTCCCCTGACTGTGGCTTTGGACTAATCAAGCAAGCATACGTGAAGACCAGAGTCAACACTTTGGCAGACATCACTGAGGTTAGTTTTCATTTTTTGCTGAACAGTTTTGGGCTATGTAAAAAAAGTCAACATAGAGAGCTTTTAACATGAATGACTTCAATGCTGTTCTCTGTTCTGCTTCAATGAAAGGTTTAACTTAAGATCTTTTTTCTTCTTCTGTTCTTTTTTTGTCACCAGGTAGTGGAAAACAGCTCTCCTGAGAGTCACCTCAATATCCCACAGCTTGTTGGAAATGCAGATGGCAGAGTGTTAGTCGAGACCCTCGACTGGCAGAAGCATCTGAGTCCCAAGTTCCGAAAGCTCCCACGCGATTCAGCGGTTCTGCCCCCTGTTGACAGTCTTCCTGTCCTTGCCCCACCTGGACTGAACATTGACAGGCAGACCTATCTTTATGAAAAAATCAGGCCTTTCTGTGCTGACCAGGCAAAAGACATCACATGCCCAGCGCCAAGGGTCACAGCACAGAAGAGTCCACAGAAGAGTATGCGGAAGAGGATGCAGATGTGATATCACCAAATAATTGGACTCTCTTTCACACCTTCTCCAAAATGTGCTGATCAACCACAGGAGCTCCTTCAGCAACAGACTGATCCATTTACACTGCACTTCTAAATTTCAATTGCAATGTAATTTCGCTTATAGAGCACCAAAACTATACACATGTCTCATGGCGCTTTACAGAGTGTTAAACAGATGTGGTTGTAGATGTGTAGATGTGGTTTATACCTTGGATTATGACACAAGGGATTGTAACATCTTATCTTGTGTATTAATTAATGATATTCAGGGGCTTTTTGTAATAAAAGCATTTCCATTTCAATAAAGTACCTTCTAATTCTGATCAGTCCACAAAAGTGCTTAAGGAAAATAACACTACATCAACATTAACTACATGACAACTGCTTTTGATAACCATTGTTCAAACCACTACAATACTTTCTGCCCTGCAGGCTAACAGATACCAGATGTCACTGAATGAATGATGGGGGTAGGGCTTATCTAAATGAAATGCAAATGAGCACCATTGTGTTGACTAGCCAGGGGGTGAGAATTTCCTGCTGTGAGAATTGCAAATGTTCTAGGGCTGTTTTCTCCCTAAAGGCTTTTGAGATGTGCATACATTCAAATGGCCACAACTTCTTCAAATATTATCAGATTCCCATGTGTTAAACATCATTGGAAAGCTTAGAAACTACACTTTCAGAATTTGTAAATAACTAAAAATGCCGCTCGGGAGACTTGTTGCTGATTTTCTCATGGCTGGTCACAAATGTGGATTAGGAGCCATGCTACTCCAAGGAGAGAAACCAGTCGCTTACTTATCCAAAGCACTGACTGAGACTGAGGAAAACTATGCTCAGATAGAAAAGGAGCTGTATGCAGTGCTTTTTGGATGCAAACGGTTTCATCAGTACCTAACCCTAACCCTGGCAAATACATACTGTGGTCAGAAATGCACCTGTAAGTGACAAAAAAATGGCAGAGATCAGAGCTGCCACAGTGCAAGATGAGTAGCTCTCAATGTTGAGGCGGGTCATCACCTCAGGGTGGCCCGAGTCGCACAAGAAATGTCCACCTGCAATTTCAGCGTATGGGAATCACAGGGACGAGATATCAGAATCAAACGGCATCCTACTAAAAGGAGAAAAAATCATCGTGCCTCACTCACTCAGAGCAGATATGCTTTCACGCTGTCCATTAGGATGGACAACTTAGGGATCGAAAAATGTAAACAACGAGCAAGAGACTTACTCTTCTGGCCTGGAATGGGAAAACAAATAGAGGCATTTATAGAATCCTGCAACATCTGCTTGGAGTGACGCAACTCCATCTAAAATATCTTAATATCGCACTAGGGCTGGGACGACACGTCGTCCCAAACAGGAAGTGGTAGTACCTGCGGAGGCTGAGAATAGCCCCTCTCACACAGAGACGCTGCATTAACGCCGCAGCGGCGGTTCGTCAATTCTCCGCTGTTGGTCATTCACACAGAGCGAAGCACCGCTGGAATAAGATGAACCGCCATGTAATTCACACAGAAAGCTGCGCTGCCGCTCCTAAAGAGACGTGACGGTACACGTCATGATGATGACATCGGGGTGTTTCCCAGGTGTCCCCCCTGTCAATCTAAACCCGCGGACCATTTATAATGTGTAGTGATTGAGAACCCGGCCCCCTAAACATCCTGGAAGGTGAAAGAGTTACGTTTTTCACGCTAAATTACATTATTACATAATCGCCATCAGTAAACAGGTCGCTGCGTGACTCTGTCACTGGCGTGGACGGAGGCTGTTTTCTGGGGGAAAGTTCACTGAAGTCTTGGTTGGGAGGGCTGACCATCGCGGTGATTTCTATCAATACAACCACTTAAGTGAGTTAAAGGTTTTTGCCGGTGACAGACACTGTTTTTCGGGCAGAAATGTGATGAAGAGTTGGTAGGACAGGCGGGAGGACAGACGCTGCTCCGCCTACAACTGCGTACTCATATCAGTTACCAGCGACGTTAGATCAGTCAACTAATCGAAAAAATAATCATTAGATTAACCTTTTGAAAAATTATCGTTTGGGACAGCTCTATATCGCACCCTATTCCAGAGCGACGTTGGCAAGTGATCATCGTTGCTGTTGACTTCTAAGGCAGATACTTTGAAGTGGAAAAAATCACCAACCTCACATCCAACACAGTCGTCAAAAATCTCAAGGCCATGTTTGCTAGGTTTGGAGCACCCCAGACACTAATCAGCGACAATGGACCCCGTTATAGCTCCCAGGAGTTCAAAGACTTTGCTCGTGCATGGGACTTAGAGCACATCACAAGTATCCCACTGTAACCATGGAGCAAAGGGTTAGCTGAAAGAACTGTCCAAACAGCCAAAGCCCTCATGGACAAAGCGCACACACAGCAGACAGACCCCTACCTGAGTCTATTGGAACATAGAAACACCCTGGTTGATGGACTGAAATCGCCAGCACAGCTGTTGATGAGCAGGCGTCTGCTTTCAATCCTCCCGACCACTGACAAACTACTCGAGCCAGAGGTTGTCAACCGCACCACATTTTGCAGCAGGAGGGAAACCTGCCAGAAACGACAGAAACTGTACTACTATAAGACTGCAAAGACACGGCCTGCCCTGCCAGCAGGAGCCACAATCTGTTTCCAGCTGCCAAGTGGAAAGTGGAAGCCTGTAACAGTTATAGATTCAGCAGGCACACCTAGGTCATACAGTATCCTCACAGGTGATGGTCATGTGCTCAGCGCAACAAACGTCACTTCCTAAGGACTGAGAACAGCACAGATCGAGAAGCACCAACTTGTGACCCTGATCCTGAGAATGCTGAGCCAATGACTATATAGCAGAGCACTGAGGGTCAATCAGGCCTCAAAGAACCCCTGAACGTTACCATCACTAAGTCAGGTCGCAGAGTGAAACAAGAGACAGACTAGTTGGGAGTGTTTAGTTTGATGCTGCAGTTGAGAAATGCCAGAGTTAACAGTGCAAATGTGATATGTGATATTGCTAATGTTTACAGCAATGTAAAAAAACAAAAAACAAAACTGAATTTACTACTGGCACATTCTGTTTCAGTTATAACCTGCCTATACACATTGATAGCAATAATTGCCTTGAAGTAGCTGAACTAACTTTAAAATGTTTGAAATAATATTACTATCATATTGTTGGTGTCACACAGCTGTGAGGGATGTCTTGTCTTGGGTTTTTTGTCTTGTGAATTTCATGTTTTGTTTTGAAAAGTAACTATCCTCTCATTTCAGGTCACTTGCCCTTCCTCTTGTGTCACCGGTCTGATGTCTCCCCTGATCCTCGATTGTTTCCACCTGTGTCACCCCTCCTCATGTGTATATAGTGCTCGTCTTCCCCTGTCTTGTTGCCAGAGTATTTCGTCTTGTCGAGTACCTCCAGCCCTGAACCATAGCCTTGCCACAGATTCTTCGCCACGTTTGTATTTCTGATTTCTTGTGTACCTCTGAGGAAGAGTGATTTTGTTTTGATACATTTTTGGTCAGCATGTTTTTTTTGAGAGCAGTTAATTTCATAGACTCGTTGTTTTTTCCTCCTTGTGGAGCAATCTTTTGTTTGTACCTTTTTTGTAGCTCAGAACAGTGTAGTTTAAGTTTACAGCCGATTGCTTTTTTCCCTCATTGTGAGTGGTTTTCATTTTGTAATTTTCATAGTGTCTGTCTTTTCTAGATCAGAGTAGACTTAGGAGTTTTCTCCTCCTTCGGGAGTGAATTTTTGTTCTATTGTTTTCTTGTTTGTGTTTGTTATTGTATTCATAGCCCTCCATCATTTTAACGCAAGTTTATAGCCGTGTTTATTTGTCACTCGCTCTGAAGAAGATTCAAGAAACTTTCAGAAGAAAAGCCTGTCTAAACCGTTCCCAATCTGCATCTGAGTCCTCACCTTTGCCCACGCCTGACAGTATACCCTGGCCAGAAATGGACTCAGCAGAGGCGGAACGGCTTACGGAGATCCTGCACATTCGTCCGCCAGGAGGAATTTCAGACGGCCATGGCGGCAAACATGGGCCACCTCTCCTCCCAGCTACAAGATCTGCTCGGACAGTTCGCTCGACCGGGTGCTGCAGCCCAGGCTCCGACAACGACCACCGCTCCAGTGCCTACCACGCCTGCCAGTGGAGCCGGTTGTAAGTTGGCTCCTCCAGCCCAGTATATAGGAGCACCTGGGTTATGCAAAGTATTTCTAATTGACTGTTCGATTCATTTTGAACTCATGCCCCATGCATTTCCCACAGACCGGACTAAAATAGCCTTTATGATTTCGCATCTGACCAACAGAGCTAAGGCATGGGCTTCCGCTGAATGGGGGCAGGGCTCAGCTATCTGCGACTCTCTCAAAGACTTTCAGGCTGCACTGACCAAGACTTTTGTCCCGGTTACCTCTGATAGGGAGAAGGTGCAAGAGCTGAGCAGCCTGAAGCAGGGCAGTGGGTCCGTTTGCGACTTTGCCATCCGCTTCTGGACCCTGGCAGCGGAGAGCGGGTGAAATGCCACAGCGCTCTATGACATTTTCCTGAAGGGGCTGGCAGCCCCTATACAAGACCTCCTCATTCCTCTGGATTTACCCGCCGATGTGGATTCCCTCATCACGCTCGCCATTAGGACGAACAACAGGCTCGTCCAGCTTAGATGGCAGCGGGGCGAGAGACTGACAGCTATGGGAAGACCCTCGGGCTCACCTACACCGAACTAGCTGGCTATTCATCATTCGCCGCCGGAGCCGCATCACCCCCTCCACAACTACCGAGAGGAGGAACCCATGCAGCTGGGGAGGACTCAGCTAACACCGGAGGAATGACGAAAACGGCAGCTGGAAGGGGAAGTGTTTGTACTGCGGAGATATCGGCCATCTTGTCAGCGCATGTCCAGCCAAGGGATCCCAGGTGGTGAGTCATGTCACGAAGTTAAGCTCAGTGCCACGCACCCTCACGAAAGTTACCGTGTTACATCACACTGCCACCGAGCTGGAGGCGTTCATTGACTCAGGGGCAGACGAGAGTTTGATGGACTGCAATCACACACATCAGTGAGCCCATCCAGATGCACATTGACCACTACTGAGAAAACATTCGCTTTTATTTGATCAACTCCCCCTCCCATTCCCTGATCTTGGGACAGCCAATGCTGTTCTGACATAACCCGCACATTGACTGGAAAACAGGAAAAATCAGAAAATGAGGAATGGGTTGTACCACTAACTGTGTTATTTCTGCTAAACAGGAAAAGTCACAGAAATTAACCTCTTTTCTGCAACCCTGCCACAGACTCAGAATATCCGGACCTGAACCTTGTCCCTCCCTGTTATCACCACCTCCAGAAGGTTTTCAGCAAGACCAAGGCTCTGTCTCACCCGCCTCATCGTCCATATGACTGTGCCATAGACTTGATCCCCGGTTCCACTATACCTAAGGGCCGCTTGTACTCAGTCTCTGGGCCGGAGAGAGAAGGTATGAGAGAATACATATCCCCATCACTAGAAGCGGGCCTGATTCGTCCTTTCGACAGTTGGCTGCTATAGCTACTTGCATTCACCGTAATTTTTGTTTTAAATGAAAGGGGATGTTGTATTCTGAGCATGTCTGTCATAACCACTGTGCATTGTGATGACGTAAGCGAGATGCGCCAGAGGGTTGGGGTAGTAATACAGACAATAAAAGATGGAGGCACACGTTCGCTCCAGTGAGACCAACAAAAACTGTTCTGTTTATTTAGACAATTAACTGTCAATAACACAGGAATAATACACAGATGGGCCTGTACATGTTCCTTCTTGAGCAGGAGGACTTTATGGGCGCTGCAGGATTTTAATCCATTACAGCATAGTGTGTTACCAATGGTTTTCTTGGTGACTGTGGTCCCAGCTGCCTTGAGATCATTAACAAGCTCCTCCTGAGTAGTTCTGGGCTGATCCCTTACCTTTCTCATGATCATTGATACCCCACGAGGTGAGATCTTGCGTGAAACCCCAGACAGAGGGAGATTGACAGCTGTCTCCCTCTCACTCAGCTTCTTGCCAATGGTCTTGTAACCCAATCCGGCCTTGTGCAGGTCTACAATCTTGTCCCTGATGTCCTTAGACAACTCTTTGGTCTTGCCCATGATGGAGAGGTTGGTGTCTGACTGATTTATTCTGTGGACAGGTGTCTTTTATACACGTAACAAGTTGAGATGAGGAGTACTTTCTTATAGTGAGAGGACTAATCTGTGGGAGCTAGAATTCTTTATGGTTAGTAGGGGATCAAATACTTATTTCACTCAATGAAATGCAAATATTTTTTTTTTTTTAATATTTTTTTAATGTGATTTTCTGGATTTTCTTGTTGATATTCTGTTTCTCACCTACCATTAAAAGTATAGACCGTTAATTTCCTTGTCAGTGGGCAAAATTACAAAATCAGTGTGGGATCAAATAATTATTAACTCCACTGTAGCAGCACTAAATATGTGCAGTATACAGAGATACAGTATGTACAATATATACTGAAGGTACTAACAGTACCAAGGGTGGTGTGAGTCTGAAGATTAAAATAGTCCAGAGTAGTGCAGTATCAGGGTGGGTAGGTGGGGGAGAATCAGAGCCTGTCCACACGGAAACGCTCTTTTGTGTAAGCGCACATTTTTGACCAATCGTCCCCACGGATCCTGTAAACTCAGTGCCTGAAAACACACTTTTTTGAAACCGTGTGTCAGGTTGGAAAAATCCGAAACGTACATGTGGACGAGCCCTCAGTCGCTGGGGGAAGGAGTGTGTGTATGTTTTGGGGGGGCGGGGGTAACCAGGGTGTGAGGTTCAGAAGGGTGCCAGACACAGGGAAAAAGCTTCCCCTGAACCTGCTGGTCCGGGTGTGGAGTGACCTGTAGCACCTCCCGGGGTGACAACAGTCCTCAGCGATGCTATGCACCTTCTGCAGTGCTTTCGGGTCGGACACAGAGCAGTTGCCATACCAAACTGTAACACAGTTGGTAAGGATGCTCTCATGGTGCAGCGGTAGAAGTTCACCAGAATCTGAGGAGACAGATGGACCTTCTTTAGTCTCCTCAGGAAAAAGAGCCGCTGGTGAACCTTCTTGATCAGGGTGCAGACTCTTCAAAATTAAGCCCCTGTACACTGAAATGATGACTGCCTGCCAAGCACATTTCCAGCTGTACCAGAACATCTCCAATGATGAAAGGATGGTGGCATCCAAGGCCCGCATCAACATGAAGCAGTACATAAAGGACAACCCGACAAGGTGGGGGTACAAACTGTTTGTGCTTGCAGACTCCACAACAGCCTATACCTGGAACCTTTTGTGTACTCTTCTAAGACTGCATTAACAACAGGCCAGGGTCTGAGCTACTCATCAGTGATGGACCTTCTGCCATTTCCTCTGCTTGGTGGGGGCTACACACTGTATGTGGACAATTTCTACACCAGCCCTGCCCCCTTTCTGGATTTGTCTCAAAAAAACATTAGCTGTTGTGGGACCATAAGGGAGAATCGTGTTGGTTTTCCACAGGCTGAGGTAATGACCTACCCAAAAAGGCTGAGAGGGGCGATCTGCGGTGGATTAGGAACGACAAACTCCTGTTTGTGAAGTAGATGGACACCAGGGAAGTGAGCATGTGCTCTACAGTGCATGAAGCCTTCAGTGGACAGATGGTGACATGGAAAGTGAAAGAGGCTGGTGTGTGGCAGACCAAGGCCATACCTGTTCTAGACACTGTAGCTGACTACAATCAAAACATGGGCGGTGTGGATTTGTCCGATGCTTTGATTGGATACTATAGCATCCACCACAAAACCATTTTATAAGTGTAAATATAGTTGATGTTCAGAGTTCTTTCCAGTGTGTTTTATCTAAAGAGTGATTCTTGTTTTATCAGTGTAAATATAGTTGATGTTCAGAGTTCTTTCCAGTGTGTTTTTCTAAAGAGTGATTCTTGTTTTTTTTATGTAAATATAGTGGATGTTCAGAGCATTTTGCAGCGTGTTTTTCTAAAAAGTGATTCTTGTTTTTACAGTTTGGTTTCATTGTTACTGTTATAACAATTGTATTGTTCATTATTGTTTTATTATATAAATATATAAATGAAATAATATGATATTATTAAATCTGCTCCAGTTGGAGTCAAACTTCAGTTCCTTTGTATGTTTTTTTTTTTTTTATGGGAACATGCATATAGGTCTGGTTGATTTTTCAAAACAAAGCCAAACTACTTAGAACAGTATTTAGATAGGTGTGCCCAAATGGCTAATTTCTGCCTGAAAAATGTCTCTACTAAAACCCCTCTAACTTTGCTCTGCTTTACTTTATTAGTATCAGTCTTTGCACAGGTAATGTTCAGATGTTTTTCTATTATTTGCTGGAGGTTTTGGGCTGCAACTGCATGATTCAAAAGGGGATATTCACTCTGAAAGTGTACAATTTTGTTAGGCGGAGATGAAATCTTTCATTTATGCTGTGTTCCATCTTCATTTACTCTGACCCAGTGACATCTATACTCATGCTTACACCTTTACCTTAGTAAATAGTTTGAAGACAAATTCTCCAATTCATCAGCCATCAATTGAAATGGCATTCTATGCTCCTAACATTCTAGCAGTGTGATCAGTGCCTTTTGTTTGTTTTCTTTTATCTGCCATCACTTACAGTGGGCCTATATAAGCAAATAAACGTAAATGTAAGAAAATGTCTGGATAGGTTGTTTAAGAAGGTCCCCAATAATCCAGGTCATGGTAAATCTAAGTGCTGTATCGCTTACAGCCTGAAAACTCCCCTCCCGTTAAAACTGTGTAAGCCAGGGTGCCCATTCGCTTAGTGGATACAGCGGGCGTACCATGTACAGAGGCTCTGTCCTCGCTGCAGGGGCCCCTGGTTTGAGTGCCCCTCCCCCCCACTGTTTCCTGTCATCTCTAAAGCTGTCCTATCAATAAAGAATACAATAAAATAAATAAATGAACAATAATAATAATAATAATAATAATAAAATTAGCCGCAAGCAGCAATCCGTGGGTTCTAACCTCTTTTGCACCAAACCGGCCACCCTGACCCTCATCCCCCACAGTCGATGACATCGGCCGCCGTGTTCCTTAAAGATCTGTGCAACACATAGCCATGATAAGCCCCAGATTTCTCCAAATTGGTTTTTCAGCTACATGCTAATGGCATTTATAGCGCCCCCAATAGGTTGAGCTCAACATGGCAAAGCAGATTCCCAGTCCTGTTTTGAACCTACCCACCAAGTTTTGTAATGATAGGACAAAGGGTGTGGGAGTTATGGCCAATCATTTCTAAGCCCTGCCCATTGCAAAAATACATGTTTTTTTTACATGTTTTTTGACCAATGTGGCTCATTTATAGTAGAAATTTGTCTTTTCATTCCCCGAAGCCGTATACCAAATTTGGTGTTGATAGAGTCAATCTTTCAAAAGTTCTATTCTTTTTACAGTTTTAAACGTTAAGCAAATTAGCAAAAAATCTGTAATGGCAGCTTTCGTGGTGCAGGAGACTTTTGTGTAGAGAACTATCAGGAGGACATGTATGAAAAATTTCAAGTCAATAGCACTTATGGCTTTGCGGGGAAAGCCTTTCGAAGTTCATGTGTCTTTTCATCCCCTGAAGCTGTATACCAAATTGGTGTTGATAGAGTCAATCTTTCAAAAGTTCTATTCATTTTACTGTTTTTCACATTATGCTGATTAGCAAAACATCAAAGTGGGCGGGGCTTAATGGTCCAAGAGGCTTTTTTGTAGAGCACATGGAGCTGGACTTGTGTGTCAAATTTCAAGTCAATCAGACTTACGGTGTGAGGGGCGTGGCCTTCCCAAAAACGCATTTTCAAGCCTTAGTTACAGCGCCACCAACTGGCTGACTAGGCTCATATTTTAATAAATGTTGATGCACATCATTTCCAATCATTGGGCCAAGTTTCAAGTTTCTGGCCCATTCCAGCTCACGGAAATTTGAGCTCAAGTGGCAGACAACGAATAAAAATAATAAACCGGCACAATTTTAGAAGGGTTCTACCCCTTCGGAGTTAGAACCCTAAAAAGACTGAGGAAACATGTTGGATGAGAGGTGAAACTTCTTCAAGACACTGAAACAAGTCCACCTGCCTAAGTTACAACACTTACGTTGTATTTACACCTTCAAGCCATAGGTGTCGCTGTGGGGGGGTAAGAATGAGGAGAGAGCAGCAGGTAATATAGAGAGAGTAGAAGAAGAGTGTGTATGTAAATGAAGCATGGCAGTCCTGTTAATAAAGTGCCCTGAACGATACCCGTCTCCTCTGTGACCTAAAAACATAACAACTTAGAATGTGGATAGGTTCTGAGTCGGTCTGATATAGGTGTACCTAATAAAGTGTCCAGATACTGTATGGGAATTTGTGACCGCATAAGGGGCAGCTTTTATCTGACAGGGATATTTACATAATGATAGAGACAATAACATGGCAGTTTATGATGAGGTTCACAAAGTCAGCTCTCAATAGAAGCATCATAAACTATAAACAATTGTCTTTATTATCATGGATCAACAGTGAATACAGTCATCTAATATTGACACAAAAGGTACAGTGCTCAAATGAAAAGCATTTTTCCTCTTTCAGCCAGCAGAAGTAACTATAACAGTCTGTGGTTGCTGTGTTGATCTGTGATAGCATGCATCATAAGGGCTTATGTATGTGTATGTATACTGTATATAGCCCTCAGCCTCATCTTTCACATTCACAGTCATCTTCCTCATCTTCTCTCTCAACAGGAAGTAGTCATAGCTGCAAAGGTCAGAGGGCGCTTCTCAGAGTCTCAGAGGGCGCATGAGGATGTGGTGATGTATGCATCATTCACCAGTAGGAACTCTTTTCTCACCGAGCCAGTGGGAAATAAGGTTCTCTTCCCCACTGGGCTTCCACGAACACACAGCCACCCACCCATCCACCACAACACACACACACACACACACACACACACACACACACACATGCATGTCTCAAATCATAACATCTTACTGTGGAACTTTGAATTCAGTTACCTGTAGGGGTGTAACAATACATGTATATTGAACTGTTTCGGTACAGGACGTTCGGTTCAGTACAGGGCTGTGCACGGGTGAGTTCCCGGAACGGAAGTTGCATATGTTTATTTTCCGCCTGTAGCTACACATGCAGCCCATTTACATCATGGCTAACGCTAGCGAGAAGACAGAGCTTGAAGACCTTCCCTTGTCGCTAAAGTCTCCTGCTTGGGAACACTGCAGCTTCCCTGTTAAATATTGCAACAGAGAAACACATGTTGCTGGTGTGACAGTTTAACTGGTGTTCATTTTACCGGAGAGGGTCACAGATGTGCTGGAGGTGTGGTTTGAGAATCCTGTTTCGAGAGGGGTCCTCGGCCATGTCCGCTAACCAGGAAAAGCATTCCGATCACCCTACTCATCGATCCAAGTCATGTACATGTATATTCATTTTTACATGGCTTGAACACTACCATTCCACACGGAGATGCTGGGGGCTGCGACCTGCAAACCACTGTTCGACGAGCGCTTCAGAGCACACAGTGTAGATGACTGTGTCGATGCCTGTCCAAAAAAACGCGACTGTCAATACATCATCCAAAAGTGCATATTGTCGTCCTTATATCTTCATAATGAAAGCCTGTACTCACAAATAATTCATGGGTGGAGTCAATGTGGACAAGTGAATCTTTCTGGCAAAAAATATGAAGGTTGAGTAAAACTGAACAGGGCTACATGCTGGAACTGTTAGTGCTGCACTTTACTTGTGGAAAAGTTTTGTTAAAACCCTTTAACAAGCTGTGAGGAATTTATTTTTACAATATTTCATATATTTTTTGTTTGAGAATATTTTATTCATTGGAAAGCTTATTTTATATATATTTTGTTTATTTGAGAATAATTAATTTAACTTATTACCAGGCAGCACTTTACAACAGTATCAAATTTTTTTTTATTGTATTTTCATATTTTGTATTTTGTGAACTCAAAACCGAGGTACGTATCGAACTGTGATTTTTGTATATCATTACACCCCTAGTAACCTGTAAGGCCACTATGTCAATAAAAAATCTGACACTCACACCAAGCCGAGGTAGACAAAGGTCATTGGTAATAATAATGTTTCTTCCACTGTATACTAAGGTCGCAGCGATAAACAATTTTCAACGTATACTGTGGTGTAACCCAATCACTTTTCCACATACATCAGACCACATGCAGAGAACCTGAGCATTATATTTGATGAACAGCTATGTTTTAGCAGACAGGGCAATTCTGTTGCTACAGAAACATTTCCTCAATCAGGCCGTTCCTTACATCTTCTGATCAAGAAAGAGTCATCCATGCACTAATACCAACCAGGCTGGATGATAGTGATTCCCTCTACTAGAGATCTCCTGGGTTACCATTTCCCATTTACCATTTCCCTACACTTGCTCCCCATTCAATTCAGGATCAACTTAAAAAAACTTCTGATTGTTTACATATCTCTACATGGTCTTGCCCAAATACATATCTCAGAACATCTCACACCTTACAGCACCAACAGACCCCTCAGATTCTCTCACCACAGCATGCTGGTTGTGCCCCACACAAAGCAAAGGAAGGTCGGACACAGGGCTTTTTCCGTAGCAGCCCCATGGCTCCCAGAGGCCATTAGAGCGGCTGAGACTGTTGATGCTTTTAAGATTCATCTCAAGACCCACGTTTACTCTCTGGCTTCGAATTGTACTTAATTTGTTTAAATTTTTTTTAGACACATTGGGTTTATTTTATGGATAAACTGTTTTGTTTAGATCTTACTTTATTTCCTTGACATAATTGTGCATCTACATGGTTTTACGATTATCTGTTTATTTTTTATCCGTATCTTCCCATACACACGGAATATGTGTCTTTATGCCTCTGTGTGTATTTGTACTAGATAAATGAAATAAATTAAAAGTTGACAGTTATCATACCATGTGCCATGATCTATTCCAATAGTTTTTTTTATTCTAATAGTTTTTTATTATATTTTTTATTCAAATTGTTATTGTATTCTTTCCAATATCTCTCGATTATTATTATTATTATTATTATTATAATAATTATTATTATTATCATTATTATTATTATTATTATTATTGTTATTATGGTCTCTATTTCTCTTGTGCTGCTACTTATTTCCCTCCATACTGCTGTATTACCTGCAAATTTCTCCCAAGGGGGATCAACGAAGGAACATCTTAATCTTAATGTACATTTGCTTATGTACAGTGTTGAATTCAAGCCTGTTTGTGTTATTAAAATCTAGAATTACTGCCTGGGGGTTATTTGCCTCTGTCCCAAGTGTTGAGATATTTGTATGCTGTAACATGATAATGCAATAGCTACGGTATATTTCTGCTCACAGACAGTGACCGTGTAACTCTGGATAATTCATAGTACTCAAATGATGACTATTACTGCAACAGAAAGCAGTAAGCATATCTCAATGGGAAATTACACACATATTCTGAAATACTGGCATGGCTAGATACCATAAGAGGTATTTGAGGAATTTTAGACTAATATCTACCATACCAGAGGAAAAGAGACAGCACATTACATTTTGCTGCAAAGTGGAAGTATATTTGAGACCGAAGCTTCCTCTGAGCATAATTCCTACAACACAATTTGTATCTTTAGATCACGCATTTCACTTTGTCAAATTGTCAGCTACACAACACATCTCACATATCTAATTTTTCAGGCAGGGGAGACAAACACATTTTACATGATCCCATCAGCTTCTCTCTATCACTACATGAAGCACAAACATACAATTTTAAACTCCCTGTATATTCCACTACACGACACTTTCATTCAACATACCTTTACTGTAAGAGTTGCTCTTTTCACAGTCTGTTCACTGCTGTAGAAGCTCATTGTTCAAGAGTTATGTTGCTTTTCACTCAGATGTTTTCCTCATTTAACATGTGAACCAATTACTTCCTGTTCCCCAGGCAAAGGGAGAGCTGGCTAGAGACCATAACATCAGGAAAATTCACATTCCTTCATATGGACATATAAGACAAGTCAAGGTCAGTTTGTGAATATTATAGAAATATAAACTAACAAAGCATAGCAAAGGGAGCATGAAGGCCTTCACACACTGGGGGCATTTGTTCTATATGTTCTATCCTTCCCACGTCAATGTTGTTTTTTATTTTAGCCATGACCTTTTAACAGACAGAGAATAGTATGTGGCAAAAATTTATATAATTCTATTTTATCGAATATGAAGGCATCACCCAATCATGTTGTGTCATTTTTGTCATGATAATGTATTATGCATTATATGACCAAGTATACATAATTACAAAAACAAATTTTACTTGATGATGAGTGACCTCAATTGCTCAGACAGACTGCTATACAGTATATGTGGAATTTACAGAGAACTGAAGCTGTTCTACCCATATGTGCTCTTTTCAAATCCACCAGACTATTTTGATAAAAACAGTAACTTTACCTCACAGTTGTAGGGAGCCCCAGACATGACATGGTCAAAAAAATATTAAATTGTGGCCTCAATATAGCTATAACGCATGCACAAAATACTAATTTGTGGCCACAAAATACTAATTCGTGGCCACGAAATAAGTATAATGTGCATAAGAAATACTAATTCGTGGCCATGAAGTAGGTATAATGTGCGCACGAAATACAAATTAATAACATTAACATCATTCCTGGACAGCTAGGTAAGCAAATTGAGTGCACCTTCTCTACAAACTGCAATAGCCCACGTGATGTCCTTAAGGTGAGTGTCTTTTCTTATTCTGTTCTAGCCAATATCTTGTTATCCCGCATTTAGGCAGTGCCTTTCACTGATCATCTCCTTTGAAAGTAGCATCATGTGTGTCAGACTCAGCTGAGGGAATACAAAGGCTATATGAGCCGCACTGTTAATGATGCCACCGAATGCAGCCGTGCAGTTACTGTAGCGCTCACTGTATGTATCGCGTTGCCAAGGGAACCTATAGCCTATCAGTGATCAGAATCTAGTTTATATTGATTTGCAGGTTGTTGTTGCTCTGACTGAACTACTGAAGGTGTCTGTAGTGTTCTCTGGACATTTGTCCTTCAATAAAATCACATACGATTAAAAGTTCACTATATTATAGGTCTACTTAAGGCACTGCCTAAATGCGGGATAAAAAGATATTGACTAGAACAGAATGAGAAAAGACACTCACCTTAAGGACGAAAGAGTTTTTGAGTCAGTCCTGCTCCACCAACAGACTCAAAAACTCTTTCGTCCCCCTCGCCATCAGACTGCATAACAGCTCTCAGTAAAGGCAGAGAGGACAATAGATAATAGACAATGGACAATTTCTACCTCTATTTGCACATCCATTTGCACTGTTTCACTTTCATTTGCACTGTCAACCATTTTGCACTGTTTACTGCAGCTACTGTTCATTATATATATATATATATACACATATATATACATATATATACATATATATACATATACATATATACATATATATATATATGTATTAGGGCTGTCAAAGTTAACGTGTTAATAGCGCGTTAACGCAACATCCTCTTAAAGATTCATTTTTCATTCATTTTTTTTACGCGCGATTAACGCTCGGTATAAAAAAAAAAAAAGAAACGCGTATTGTATGATTTACGGCCGTCGATGACACCTGTAGTCTTGATCCAGAGGGTGGCAGAAGAATAAGAAAGGGAATCAGAAGAAGAAGAAGCAGGGTTGGCGTTCGGGAGAAACACGGTGGACTGAAAAGCGAAAGCGAAAGGAAATGGAGAAAGGACTTATGAACGGCAAATTCAATTTCAAAACACTGCCAGATGGTTCGGTCGATAGGAAAAAAGTTATCTGCACGTACTGTCGACATGAAATGAGTTACCATTGAAGTACGTCGAGTCTCAGATATCATTTGCAAGCCAAACACATGGTAGATGCAGAGAACCCCCCTCGCCAAAAGCTGACATCACCATGTTTTGATCCCATTTAGGGTAAGGGGATATTTTTTGAGCCTTTTATTTTCCTGCATGATTTGAAGTGTTGAATAAACATTTTCTTAGAGCAAGCATATTTGCCTAACCCTAACCCTTTCTTATGTTGTTAAAAGTAGTAAGAACATGAAAAAAAATCATTAAGGTACATTTAGAACAGAAAAAAATGTGCCGAAAAAATAGCAATTAATTTGCGATTAATCGCAATTTAAATATTGACAAAATGCGATTAATCGCGATTAAAAAAATTAATCGTTTGACATGTAAGTCTAATGTATGTTTTGTATTTTGTATGCTACTGGATATTCCCTTGGGATAAATAAAGTATCTAGCCACGAAATACTAAATTGTGCCCACAATTTAGTATTTCGGGGCCACAAATTAGTATTTTGTGGCCACAAAGTAGTATTTCGTGCGCACGCTATAGCTATATTGTGGCCACAATTTCAGTTTTTTTTGACCATGTCATGTCTGGGGCTCCGTACAGTTGTTTGTAACTTTGGTGTTTTAATGTATTAATACATCTTAATGAACCGGAGCCCTAGGAAAGGCAGCTGAGAGGAACATGGTGAATAACAGGCGAGACACACTGGATGCGTCCGCAGTGCTGCTGCAATATATCTTGCTTTTCATTTCGGTTAGACCAGCCATAGGCATGACAGGCTCGGTCGCTGCGTTGCTTCATTTCCAGGCTGTGCACAATGGATGCCTGTGTTCTGTGTGGTGGCTGCGTTGCTGAGCTACTGCGGTCAAGCCAGCTGAGGTTTCGCGTTTCCTTGGTCAAATCAGCCACACCTTTTTTCCCAGTTTACGGTAATCGTAATGAAAACGCTCTGAAGAGCTGCTGGTAGTGAATTTGGGGCAGACTGCAGTCTCACAAATTTTTTCCAGTAATTATTCCCAGTAAGGAACTGAAGGTATCACAAAGGTATCCTTCCAGATTTCAAAGCAAAGGACGATGTGAGATCAAAAAATAAGATAAAAACATTGTTTCTATAAGTAGCTCAAGACTTCATATACTGCTGAACAGTAAACAGTAAAAGTACTTCATATGGTTCATGCAAGTAGTCTAGGAAGTACTTAGTTCAATACTATATGAATTTTGGTTTGCTTATGGAAATACGCTTTTTATTCCACATCAAAGTTGTTAGAAATATCCTTATTCTTGTTCTCTGGTAAGGATTTTGACACAGGATTACTCGAAAAGTACACTGTAAAAGTTATTCATATTATGCATGCAACTAGTCTAGGAAGTACTTAGTTCAGCAGTGTCACACCGCAGTGAGGGATGTCCTGTCTTGGGTTTTTGTCTTGTGAATTTTCATGTTTTATTTTGCAAAGTAACTCTCCTCTCGTTTCAGGTCACTTGCCCTTCCTCTTGTGTCACCAGTCTGGCGTCGCCCCTGATCCCTGATTGTTTCCACCTGTGTTCCCTTCCCTCATGTGTATATAGTCTTTGTCTTCCCCTGTCTTCATTGCCAGAGTATTTCGTTCATCCTGTCGAATACCTCCAGCCTTGTTCACAGCCTTGTTTTGTCCCACAGCTAAGTATTGCCAAGTTTTGCTTTCTGAAATTGTTTTCCTCTGTAGAAGAGCGATTTTGAGTTTATACATTTTTGGTCAGTCTTTTGTTTGTTTAGCCAGCTAATTTCGTAGCGTGTTGCTTTTCCTCCTTTTGGAGCACTTTTCGTTTGTAGAATTTTTAGCATAGAAAGAGCATTTAATTTCATAGCCTGTGTGCTTTTCCTCCTTGAGAGTTTTATTTTGATAAATTTTCATAGATCCTTAATTCATAAGATTAGAGTAGTTAGTCCTTTTCCTCCTGCGGGAGCGTCTTTTGTTTTCTTTGTGTTGTCTTTGTTGTTTTGTCTTTGATCAGTGTTTCACAGCCATTGTTTTATCACTCTGTCTTCAGAGAGACATTTCTGAAAATAAAACCTGTCATTACCGCTGCCTATCTGCATTTGAATCCTCTCTTTTTGCCGAGCCTGACAAGCAGTATATGAATCTTGGACTACTTATGGAAAATACGTGTTTTATTCCACATCAAAGTTGGGCGAAAACAATTATTCTTCTCTGTTAAGGATTTTGACACAGGATTATTCCAAAAGTCCACAGTAAAAGTACTTCATATTATGCATGCAACTAGTCTAGGAAGTACTTAGTTCAGCAGTGTATATATATTTGGGCTACTTATGGAAACAATATTTGTTTTTTAGTCTCACGTTGTCCTTTACTTTGAAATCCTAAAGTATACCTTTGTGATACCTTCAATTCATTACCAGGAATAATTTCTTGGGCTGTCACGATTCTCCAAATCCTTGATTCGATTACATTTTTGATTCTAAGGTCACAGTTCAATTTGATTCTCAATTTATACATTTTTTTTTTTTTTAAAGTACAGGTTGCAATGCCATTTTTAGACTAGACTTTTAATGCAATATAATATCTGACCTTTGTTCACAATGTACCACACTACATTGTCAAATATAAAACATTTATTAACAACAACTTAAAGAAAATAACCTGCCATCTAGTTTCTGCAGAGCTTGCAAACTGGGGCTTTTTTGTCCACAACGCAAACCTTGTCAACACAACACTGAAAATCCAAAATACTTACACACTAGCAACTTCAGAGAAAGAGGAGGGGGTTCAAGTTCTGTCGATGGGTCTCCTGCATCTGCAGTTGCCATTGTTGTAAGAGTGGCGTAGCCCCTTGTGTAAGGTGCATAAGGTGTGTGTAAGGTGAATAAGGTGTGAGTGGGCGAGCGAGAGTGACGGAGCGTGCATACGCGCCGACAGTGAATGAATGGGAGAGGAAGGAGAAGCGAAAGGAGTAGCTGTAGTAGCGACAGCAACAAAGTGTACAATATAGGCTGCAGTCTTGCTGTGAATAAAGGCGACGGCTCCTCAAGATACAGCAAAGCTCCCTGGTATTATTTCCCGTCCAGCTTAACAGTGAAGGGGGTTCATCCCCAAGGTAAACACAAACTTTGTCCCAGGAGGAAATCACATCCTCTGTGCTACCTGACCACGGTCTGGGATCAGAACAGGAATGGTGTAACACCATGCTATCGTTTGACTGGCTGTAGCTAATAGCTACTGGCTTAGCTAGTAACTAAGTTAAAGGAGGTTGACTTGCAGCACTTCAACATGTGTGTTTTTTTTTCCAAAATTCACTACCAGCTGCTCTTCAGAGCATTACGGTTTCATTTGCGCACTGGAAAAAAAGATATAGAAATATGTTGCAGGGTGGCTTCTGCTTACACTATCCATTTAACATGGAGCCTGCCTTTGATAGTTATCAATAAATATGCTGCTGCGATTTCTCTTTATCCCCTTTGAGAGCAAGAAAGTGGGAGGGGAAAAGACAGGGAGGGAGGGAGAGAAAGTGAAACAAAAGTGAAAGAAATATGAAACTGCCCCTCACCTGTTGTGTGTATTCTCTTCATGCCAGTGACATATTCTACAGATACAGACATTAAAACTGTAGTGACATGGTGGTAATTTAGCCGAGTACCACAAACGTGTTGTGGTTGAAAAAGGCAAGACTCCAAATCTTTGATCACGAGACACAGCAGTCTCTCTTTATCTGTCAGCAACCAGTCAGTGCAGCAGTATGACGCCAGAGGCCCCTATGGCAGTCACTGTCCTGCTTGGTCTGTTGTAAGTACTATTTTATAATAATAAACCCTTCCCGCAAAGGGTATGTTATTGACAGTGCAGCTGATGTGAATATTTACAGTAGTGATGTGTTGGCTCTTAGAGCCGGCTCTCAGAAGTAAATGATTGGAGCCAGCTTTGTTTTGTTTTTTTTCCCTCTATATTTTTTTCAAGCCGCACGTGATTGGTCAACTACATGGTGTGTGGTGGTGCCTGTGTGTCCGCACTGAGCAGGACGGGCAGGGCTTACAGATACAGCACACAGAGAGAGAGAGAGAGAGAGAGAGAGAGAACAGATGCTACACAGACAACACGCTGGAAAGGTGAGAAAATTAGTGAAGAAAGGAAACGCAGTAAAACTGAGTGTAGCGTATGCAAGGTTAAAGTCTCATATGGAGCAAGCTCTACAAACAACCTGCACAGGCATATTGGAACTGTACATCCATCAGTGCAGTTGGAAGAAAAGATACAACCAAGTGAACCTGCTATTAATGAAGGTGCCAGTTTGTCTACTGCAACTGCAGAGTCTACAATGTCTACAGTGTCTACAGCACACCACCACAACCACCTGGACCTACAACCCAGAGCTCTATGACACAGTTTGTGCAAAAGGCTATGTACTTTAAAGTGTATTTTGATAGCTCTGTGTTCCATGTTGAGTATAATAAGCATATAAACATAAACATATAAACAATAAAATTTGATTTGATTTATTTTTGGTAATAAATCAATTTAAGCAACAAAGAAATTCATAAGAATTTTCATCACTAATTCACAGACTAGTATTATACATATTTAATCTTGTTTAATATTTACCTGTTTATCCCTGCTGTGTAATAGGCTTAAATTTAAGTACATTTAACACTGAATTAACAACAGTTGGTTGGCTATTTAAAATGGTCTGTGCACTAAATTCATTTAAGTTGTCCCCGTTGTTTGCTATGTGTATGGACAAACATTTCCATAAAACAGATATTTCAAATGCAGTACAAAACTACTTACAATATAATCACCAGAGCATGTTTAGAATCACTTATTTCCAGCAACTTAACATAAAACACCCCCTTGGTGCACTTCGTTTAGGAAGGTGTGAACACACCAATCGCATTCGGGTGTGGACCAAAACAACCGGACCAAGACCTTGTTGAAGAGGTGGTCTCTTCAACAGTTCGTTTGTGGTGAGAACATGATCCAAACTCGATCCAACCCAACTGCAGGAAGCATCAGTGCTTAACCCCGAATTTCCACTGGATACGTGTCTGCTGCGTTACGGCCAGATCAGGTGTTTTGCTCCGCCGTCCGGTAACCCCCGGTTGCGTTTTGAGTCGGACACGGTGCAGTACGGTAAGCAGCTGGCGTCGCAAGGCCAAGGAGTTCCCGCGATAATCACTTGATCACTGGCGACCGCAGTTATAGGTCTGTGTCATAAAAACAACAACACAAAGTGTTCCCGACCGAAGGATCAGAAGAAGAGCTTGTGTTTGTCTCTTTTTTGAGATTTGTGTGCTGGTGTAAACACGGAGTGTTTTATTTTGAAAAGTAACCAGATGTCAAATTGTTGTTGTTTCAGTGCTTGACTTCCTGTCTGCTCGGTGCTAAATTCAGCTGAATTGCTGCCTCGTTTTCGAAATTTAGACCAATTAGAGAGCAGTTTCCTCGCGCATCACACATTTTGGTCCACTTGTAAATGCTGCTGTGTGAACACAAACCAAACTCGATGCAATATGCAACATTGTAAGAAGTTGGTCCCTCATTCGGACCAGAGCAAACGAACTATAGGTGTGAAAACACCCTTATTGTTCGACACATTGCTGTGTAAGCAGGTACATAAAATGATATGTGTAAATGTTGTATCTGCACACTGACTGTGTGCACAGAGTTCCTCAAGGACATATTAAAGAATACTTTTCCCTTACAGACAATAGCTTTAGATTAACATTATTCTAAGCAGTCTCAAATGAATCCTAAGTATTTCTTACAAGACTACAAGACCAAGCAGGGAGGTGAATTTATTTCTCATGATAGGAGCTTTACCACCCACTACTTTATAGAGAGGCTGAAGTAATTGAATGCCAACATGAAAAGGTAAATACATATGTGCATGCAATTCACAGTATGCATTGATAGATTGGACTTCATTTATCTTGCAAAACAGTGACTCTGAACCATGATGGAGAGACCTCTAGACCCAAGATAATTAAGCCTCATAACAATGATGTATCCGCTTGTATTAACAAGCCTTCAGAAACTGGCAGTGGGTTGCTGTTTTACATGAATAAAACATACTCCGCGTGGACCAGTGCACCGCCAGGGCCGAGCAGTGTGCCGTACAAAGTGTACAAATACTGCCCAGGACTCCTGGAGAGGCTGTGGAGGATCATCAGGGTTATATGGCGGAGGGGAAGAGTAGCCAAGCAGTGGAGGCATGCAGAAGATGTCTGGATACCGAAGGAGGAGAGTGACGCAAGTGACATCACCCAGTTCCACACCATCTCGCTGCTCAGCGTAGAGGGCAAAATCTTTTTCAAGATTCTTGCCAACCGGCTGACCGAACTCCTCCTGAGGAATTCCTATATTGACACCACTGTGCAGAAGGGGGGAGTTCAAGGCATTCCAGGCTGCATATAACATACAGGAGTGGTCACACAGTTAATCTGGCAAGGGAAAGGCAACCCTGTTGAAAGGCACGGTTTCCAACATCTATAGTTCACTGTTTAGATCTGCCCCCCATGCCTATGCTCCTGTTCAGCTGGCTTGGGAACATGACCTTAATACATCATTAACATCTTCCCAGTGGAATAATATCTGGAGATTTGCATTGTATACTTCGAAATGTGTGAGATTTAGAATTATACAGCACAAGATTTTATGCAGAGCCTACATCACTAAAGCTAAACTATCCAAAATGAATAAAGAATCCCAAGACTCATGCTGGCACAACTGTAGAACTCGAGGCACATTGCTTCATCTACTGTGGGACTGTCCAGCAGTTAGCTATACCTCTCTGGCTAGATGCCATATCATATATGTCATCATCGTTCAAGGTCAAGTTTCCTATCTGTCCGATAACCTGCCTACTTGGTAAAAGACCAGGCAACACCCCAGGAGTCACAGTGGACCGGCTCTGGCCTTTGGGCTGTCTTATAACATAAAGACTCGTTCTTATGAATTGGAAAGTCTGCAAACCGGGTTGTTTCACGAGGGAGTCATGGCTTGGAGAATTTCTAGATCTCCTGAATATGGAACGGGCAGCGTGCCTGCTAAAAGACTTTGATAAAAGTATGGAAGACCACTGGGACAATGTCTACTACAGCCTTATGAATTGATTTGTATGTCTTTCTTTTCTTTTATATGAACACTAGATGACACTCTTGCACCCCCCCCCCCCCCCCCCTTTTTCTTTTTCTTCCCTCGTTGTGTGTGTATGTTGTTTTATTGTAAAATAAAAAACTCTTAATAGCAATCTGGCAAGGGAAAACCAAAGAGATTTGTTAGTCATCTGGCTTGACCTGGCAAACGCCTATGGATCCATCCCTCATAAACTGGTGCTAAAAGCCTTGATGACCCACCACTTTCAACAGAAGGTCACAGAACTCATACAGGACTACTACAGCAGTTTCAGCATGAGATTCACATCTGGAGCAATAACATCTGCATGGAACCGCCAAGAGAAAGGCATCAACACTGGTTGCACCATATCAGTGACACTGTTTGCTCTGGCAATGACTATGGTCGCCAAGGCAGCGGAAGTGGAATGTAGAGGCCCTCTGTCCAGATCTGGCATTCGCCAACTGCCAATTCGAGCTTTTATGGACGATCTGACGGTCACAGCAACATCAGTGCCAGGATGCTGCTGGCTCCTCAGAGGTCTGGAAAGGCTGGTAACATTGTCGATAATGACATTCAAGCCAGCCAAATGCAGGTCCCTGGTCCCGAGGAAGGGGAGAGTGGAGGGAAAGATGGACTCCCAATTCCGTTGGTGTCAGAGAAGCCTGTGAAGAGCCTGTGGAATATCTTCGACTCCACCCTGAGAGACACAGCAGCGATCCAGTCAACCCACGCAGAGCTGAAAACCTGGCTTTCACCACTGGACCTTCCTGGGAAGTTCAAGGCATGGATATATCAACAAGGCATCCTGCCAAGACTTCTGTGGCCATTGTTGATGTACCAAGTCCAGATAACAATAGTGGACGGCTTTGAGCGAAACATCAGCCAGTTCCTGCACAGGTGGCTGGATCTGCTGAAGAGTCGGAGCTGCATTGCCCTGTATGGGTATACTAACAAACTGCAGCCTCCTTTCTCTGGCCTGACAGAGGAGTTCAAAGTCAAAAGAGCAGGGAGGTGCTTCTTTACAAAGACTCATCTGACACCAGAGTCTCCTCTGCAGGCATTGTGGTCAGAACTGTAAGGAAGTGATGGGCACAGGAGGCGGTCCAGCAGGCAGAAGCGAGGCTGCAACATGGTGTCTTGGTGGGCTCGGTGGCAGTCGGACGGGCGGGGCTTTGTAGCCACACAACACCACGCTAAGACAGAGCCCAGGGGAGAGAGAGACGGCAGCTGATCCAGGGTGAGATCCGTGCAGTAGTGGAGTAGGAACGCTGCAGCAGAATAGTGGCCATGCACCAGCAAGGGGCTTGGACCAACTGGGACCATGCATCAACTCAGAAGATTACCTGGTCAGAGCTTTGGAAGTCAGAACCAGCAAGACTCAAGTTCCTGATTCATTCAGTGTATGATGTCCTCCCAAGTCCATCAAACTTGCGTTGCAGGGGGCTGGCAGAAACACCAGCATGTCCACTGTGCCCTGCGAGAGGATCTCTGGAGCACATCTTAAGCTGCTGCCCAAAAGCCCTGGGAGAGGGGAGGTACAGACAGCACCATGACCAGGTGCTAAAGGCAGTAGCTGACGTCATCTTCACTGCAATCCAGCAGAGTAGATACCAGCCCCCAGGAAGGCCGAACATCGCATTCATTAGGGCTGAAGAGAAACGTCAGTCACAGCCAAAGGTCCCAACTGGGCTGTTATCATCACCGTGTTACTGGCAGCTGATGGTGGACCTTGGGAGGCAGTTGAAGTTACCAGAGCACATCACAAGCACAATACTCAGGCCAAATATGGTCCTAACATCTGAGAGTTCAAAGCAAGTGGTGCTGGTGGAACTAACTGTCCCCTGGGAAGATCGGATTGAGGTGGCCTACGAGCGGAAGAAGACAAAGTATCTTGAGCTGGTAGAGGCCTGCAGGCTGAATGGTTGGAGGGCCCGCTGTAACCCAATCAAGGTTGGCTGTAGGGAATTTCCAGGGCAGAGCCTGCACCAGAAACTCATTCTCCTTGGCATCAGGGGTTACAGGAGAGGAAAACCACCAAAAATATCAGTGAGGCAGCAGAGAAAACCTCAAGGTGGCTGTGGACCAAGAAGGGTGATACATGGTGCCCTGCTTGGACACAAGTCAGGGACTGATCAACCCTGGCTGGGTCACCCAGACGAGGGCGTCTGATGATCCAAGATCCGATACACCCCCTGACCCTGGGTTCATCACTGAGGATGTGTCCAAGCTGCACCATTCAAGGTGTTTCTTATAACTTATACTTTCCTCTTCAGTGGCCATAAACATACATGGTCATAACTCTGCCAGAGTCACAGCTTTACTAACTTAAGCACAATAAGTGCTACCAGGAGGGTTAAGACTATGTTCTGACATGCCCAAACACACAGCAGGAAGGCAACTTGTATAAGATACGCTAGCTCAACTACAACACAGGTAACCACACAGGAATTCTTTTAATTGGGCAAGAATGTGTTGGAAGTAACTGTCAATGCGACTATTACTGGGCACCTATCCGTGCCTACCAGTGTTGGGAATAACGGCGTTAGAATAAACGGCGTTACTTTTTTTCAGTAACGGGTAATCTAACTAATTACTATTTCCACCGTTACAACGCCAATACCGTTACCGACTATTAAATGTGGCGAAACGAAACGAAATGAAATGAAACGAAACGAAACGAAAAAAGTAATAGTTACTTTTCCTGGTAACTAATTACTTTTATAGTGGAGTAATTCTGTTACTAACTCAGTTACTTTTTGGGAGAAGTAACTAGTAACTATAACTAATTACTTTTTCAAAGTAACATGCCCAACACTGATGCCTACACTGAGTTATAATAGTCGGTCAGTACCCTCCTGCACTTGGATTGTCACACTTCATAGCCACAAGACACTGCAACACAAAGACACAAAGATATTAGCCCCCAGCTCCCATGTTCCATTTTTACCTACAGGAGGTTTTTCTATTTATCTGCACCATCTAGACCAGCGGTTCCCAAACTTTTTTTGCGGAGCATCCCCTTCTACGTCCCAACCGGGCTGACGCACCCCCCCCCCCCCCCCCAAAAAAAACGCAACAAAAAAAACGCAACAAAGCTTTGTTTTATCGCCATACAAATATTCATGTTTAATCATGCGCAAATAACCAGAACACGCATGACGATAACAACATCAACAGAGTTTCAATATAATACAACAAAGTTATGCACAAGCTTCCACTTTTAAGAGGATGAGTGACAGACACAGGCTCAGTAACAGAAAGCACGATTTTGACATATCTGAAACTTTTCAAGTACGATGAAATTACACACGATCCACAAAATAAGTAACAAAGAGGATAGGCTCAGAAACATAAAATAGGCCTAAATTAAAAGAGGATAAAAGAGGATCCATCTGGAACTTTTCAAGCGCAGCGCAAAAGTCGCTCAGCCTGCAGCGAGCGAGAGAGAGGGGGGGGGGAACGACACGGGGATGGGGAGGAGGACGTGTGAGTATTCCCAGGCCTATATTTGTAGCAATAATATCAATACCGACAAAGACTTACCCATACTAATGCAATGGATGGGAGCCAGGCGGACAAGGAGGGAAAGGTGGAAAAGGTGGAGGCGGGAGGAAAAAAAAAAAATTTAAATCCTCAACTTTATGTAATGAGCTATGACGCGTCTAGGTGGAAAAGAGGGAAAAGCCATGCGATAACCAATGGGGATGTCTCGCTCTGCTGTTGTCCCTCAGTCAGGTCGGTCCCAGAGAAATTGGGACTCGAAACTTGTCACCTCTCTGATGTGTCTGCAGCTGAGCACTGTAATGCATGTCTCTCTCCCCGGGCCGGGAGAGTTATCATACCGTAAATTACCGAATAATAGCCAGGGCGTTTATTTGGGACCAGGTGGCAATTTGTGACAGGAATTTAATTCCTTCCTCCCAAAACCCAGGATGAAAATGTCACACACTTCGCCAGATTCTCGGTGAATTCTCTGGCATCCTTCTGCAAGTGAAGTTGTTGTGGCGGAGGAAATGATTCAGCCAACCAGCACTCGCTGCAAACTCCTCATCTATGCTGTCACTAAAGGTGGCGTGCATTTGTTTCGCCTTGATCATCATGCAGGACACTCTCGTGGCGTGCCCGTTTGCTGATCACCCATCCCCGCATGTTTATCTCAGGCTCCTCGCTAGACTTCTTCCTCCCTCCACCAGGCAGCCTGGTCCTGTTGCTGTCCTCCTCAGACAGACGCTGAAGCTCAGTTTGATTTTTTCACCAATCTCTCACTCTCTTGGGGTCGACAGAGAAACGTCTAGGCGCAGCATAAATAAATAAATAAATAAATAACACAATAAAAAACGGCTGTCTATCGGTCCACCGGAAAAAACCCTGGTACTCCCGATTGCCAGTCCACCCCTGCAATAGCAATTTCTCCAGTGGCTTTGTGTGTGTGTGTGTGTGTGTGTGTAGGTGTGTGCGTGTGTGTGTGTGCATTATCAAGTTACTGTTCAACGAGTAATTTTCCGTGATCAACGATGTTGGTAAATGGATGGGCTGTAAATGGATGGACAGCAGTAGTTGCGTGGTGGTGTTTAACGCGAGTGGCGTGCGGGCCCTTTAAATTTAGAAGCAAGAACGAACAGGGTGACTAAGCGACTTAGGTGGAGTGGACAAGGCGGATTTTCCTCTTTGTGCGCTTTCGGTTTGAACACACAGACACTGTGTAATATTTTTACACCAGACCACCATTACATTTTTCATCTCACTTTTCATCCACACTTTGGGAATCCCTGATCTAGACACAACTCGTGTTTCCTTTGTTTCAGAGTTCATTATGAGCATTTACTTCTACTGTCAACCCAAATAAATAAACTCACTTGTGAACTTGTTGTGGGCATCCAGCAAATTGGATTTAATTTGAAACACACTGAAGCTGTGTCTGCCCATGTGCCCAGTTTCATTTGTTACTGATTGTGCTGTGGTACTATTAGTGTAGCTGCAGCACCTTTAATTTGTCATTAAATAATTTACACCTTAATATGTTAATTCTCTATTTTATTATTGCTTCCCTTAGGGTACCTGAACCATCAGTTTGGTTGTGAGTTTTATCATTGCTATGCTGATCATACTCAACTCTACTTATTTGTTACAGCTGAGACACAATACTACATGAGTAGTGCACTATTGCTGCTTTGCTGAACTGCTGTGGCTCACACGCACGTGTTTGTGCGCACAACACTGATGCTGTTATAGTGCGCCTACTACCATCCATTTCTTTCTACATGGAGTTTGCCTTTGATTATTTTCAATCAATCTATACAATGTACATCAATGTGTACATTAAACTTTCCCCTCAGTCATTGTGTTACACCACCTTCCATAACCCAGCAGTAATAAATATTAGCAGGGATGTAGTGTCTTACTATGGACTCTTTGCTCTTAGATGTGCTGTTGAAGTCCACATCGAGGTTCTTGTCTTCACCAGGAACTGGCAGGTAGTTGTCGTTCCTCCTCATCATGTCAGGCCCCTCCTTCTGCAGGCTGCCTGAGCGCTCACAAGCCAGGGGAGGAGTATCTGTTAGGCGATCAGAGATATAGAGTTGGCATTGGCAATCTGGTTATTATCTTGAAGATAGCACTGGCCATGCCTAATTAAAAGCCCATTTTACAGACTGCTGTACAATAACCTCTTCCAAAAAGATGTTTTCTATTGATATTTTGAATGATAGTTATAGTGAAGAAGAAGAAGAAGGAGAAGATGAATGGCTACATATTTCAAGGTTACAGCTACAGTATGCACAAAGTCTGAGATAAATCCCACACTCCATAATACATTGCAAGGCCCCAAGACTGAAAGTGGACAACATAAACAGAAGGACACAAAATGAGTGAATTGAATGAATTTTTTTGTCTCTCTCAGTTGTCGATGTGAAGTTGCATGTTCAAATGCAACTGAACTTGTTTGACACTGGAGATGAAAAGAGGCTTCCTGATGCCTGTCCAAAGCTTCCTGCCATACGAGATGGACATCACTCATACTGCTCTGAGACGATATTATACTAAATACTATAGTACTCTATACTAAAATATTATAGGAGACCTTTAAAGAAAGCCTGAGATGTAGTTTTGACATTCTTAAAGCAGAACCTTTCTGATTTAACTGGCTTTTCTGATATGCCTGTGTTTGAATTACATTTTCCTGCATCCTCAACATGATGTGCTGGCGTAATATGATTTAAAAACGAAAAAATAGCAAACAACAAAATCAATTATTGGATCGATTCGCAGACCTTAAAGACTATCAGAATCGCGACACTTTTATCTAAGCTTCATGATTTTCCAACAAGAAATGGTAACACTTGAAAACAGAGGCTCAAGACCCCTCAGGCCCCTGGTCCTTTTCAATGAATAATCCATGGGCGAAGTTATTTGGCTGTGACGATGTAAAACAAAGTAATACTAGTAGCATGGTAATACTACATCTACTAAAAATAATAATGATATTAAAAATGTTATAATAATTACATAATATCTTCAAAGGCATTTGCTTTTGTTATATTAGTGGCAACCAGTGGGAAGAAAACATGCAGACCAGGAGGCAAGTAATTATACATTAATTAATTATTTTCAATAAACTAATAATGTTACAATAAAAGCAATTAAGAATATTTTCTTGATATGCTGATGTAAAACAAATGGTGTAACCACATCTGTGGTGTTATTCAGATACTTTAGTACCTATCCCTTGAGGTCAGGGATGGCACAATTTTGATTCCAAAGCAAAAAAAATGATCTTAATGAGCTTTCAAGTGTTACAAATCTAAATCAAAGCAGGATCAGAGATTCTGCCAGCAGTGATGTGCACAAGGGGGGGGGGCAGGGGGGGCAGTCGCCCCCTTCCGTGGCCCAATTGTTGAAAAACGTGCGTTAAAGTGCCCTCCTGAGAGCCAAAAAAGCGTGCCAAAGTGCCCTCTTGGTTAGCAAAACACACTAAACTGCCCCCTTGGCTGGTTAAAACATGATAAACTGTCCTCTTGGGAGCCGAAACGCGCGCTAATGTGCCCTCTTGGGAGCCAAAACGCGCGCTAAAGTGCCCTCTTGGGAGCCAACACGCGCTAAAGTGCCCTCTTGGGAGCCAACATGCACGCTAAAGTGCCCTTCTTTTCGCCCCTGCCCTTCAAAAAGTCTGCGCACGCTACTGTCTGCCAGTATTCACTTCAAAGACAACACAGCTAGCTAACAGGTTTTGGTGACTGTGTAAGGAGATGAGGTTACCTACACAGCCAGGGAACATCACATACACACACTGCTTGGTGGTGTGGGTTTGGGCATTTCAAATGAACCTTTTATGAAACAATGTTTTACCTTGATCAATAAAGAGTACTCCTTGATCTGACATTTTCACCTTTGAGTTGTAGTCTGTAACTATTTTTTTGGTATATTTGCTAAAATTGTCATGATGATCTGAGTAGAATAAGATACAGATCAGCTGTGTAAAAATCCACTGTCTGTTGTTCCACCCATCCATTTGCAACAATCAACCGCCCCCAGCTCAATACAACGGATCAGAGCCAAGGTGAGTGTCTGAGAAGTGTCAATCACTCTCATGCATGCACTGCTGGCAGCCCCCCTCCCCCGCACAGGTGCAGTGCCTGCTCTTACCTGGTCAGATACGTTCAAGCCCAAACTTTAAACAATGGCAGAGAACAGACAACAACAACAGAGCCGAAGAATTCTCCACCACTGCCCATGTCAAAGAGAAGAAATAAGAAGACTGACGAAGAAAAGCAGTGTAAAAAGAAAGAATTGGACCGAGCCAGAGTGCACAATAGTGCATATGGCCGTACGATGTTGCAGTTGAGTTATGTAGCTTGTTACTAAATCTAGCTTGTTAGCTTGTATGCTAACTCCGATGTTTAGCTCTATCTTTATGGCTAGTGGTTAGCAAAAGTGTCTTTCAAGTTACCAGGCATTTATAATCTTAGGTTGTATTCTGTACACTCTGAAGTGGTTGAATTGGTTAAGAGAAATAACATTACTCATGCTTCAGAAAGGCAGCATGGTGTTGCACTGGGTAATGAATAGCTGGTAACTGTCTACCACGATGTGATGACCAGTGTTGCCACAGTTACCTTGAAAAAAGTTATCTGATTACTGATTATTGATTATTCCTTTAAAAAGTACCTTAGTTACTTTACTGATTACTTGTTTTTAAAAGTAACTAAATTAGATTACACGTTACATTAAGCAGCTGCCGACAACACACCCGCAAATACTGCCAATACATTTTTAACAGTAACACCAAGTAAACAATGTATCTGCTGACATTTTAAGTTGAACTTAAATATTATGTCCTGAAAAAAAAAAATGTTTTTACAAAACAGTCTTTCTTGACTTCACTTAACATAAATACTTGTTTTTATACAAAATAAAATACAGTCTTTCTTGACTTCACTCACGGACGTAGTTTTGCGGGGGGGGGGGGGGGGGACACAGGGAACATGTCCCCTGCACTTTTTCAAAAGGCCGTTTTGGTCCCCTGCAGTTTTTACCGTCCAAAAACCACGTTACGCTATGTTTAACAAAGACGCGTCAAGTTCAGTTCAGTTCAGAAAACTTTATTTATCCCATACAGGCAATTCAGTTTACAGCTCCCAGTTATATTAAGTTAGAAAAGAAAGAAAGAAAAAACAAAACAAAACAAAACAAAACAAGACATACAACAATCATTCATTAGACATACAACTCTGACACACAACTCTCAGTTATCAGTAAATCAGTTCAACTCATGGTTCCCAACAGCGATGTCATGTACCTGTGCACTATACAAGTAAATAAATAAATAAATAACAAGCACAACCCTACTCATTAAAATTGGCATTCATCAACCTAATAACTGAAGGGATAAAAGAATTTGAGTAGCGATTTGTCTTCCTCAGGGGGGCAGAGTAGTGTCGCCCTGAGGGCATCAGAGTAAATTCACTGGACATGACAGGGTCTCCCTGCTTCAGGATGCATTTTGCTTTCTGGACCACACGTTTTTTCCAGAGCACACTCAGATCTGATAACTTGACTCCAATAATTTTGGAGCAGACTCTAACGATCTGATTAAGACTGTTTTTGTCCTTCACTGACAGACCATTAAACCAACAAACGAAAAAGAACGTTAGAGACTCTCAATAAAAGAATGATAAAAGGAACATAAAATGGTTTTAGAAACACTAAAAGAATTTAGTTTCCGCATCAGGTGGATTCTTTGTTGTCCCCGTTTGACAAGTGACTCTGTGTTTTTGTCAAATTTAAGATGGGAGTCAAATATGGTTCCTAAGTATTTATAGGTTTCCACAATCCCGACTGGTTCACCATGTATCTGGCTTTTTTTAGGCTCTGCACTGTTATTTCTAAAATCAATGATCAACTCCTTTGTTTTCCTTACATTAAGATCCAAGAAGTTATCATCGCACCATTTAATAAAATCATTTAGAGCCAAGCCATGATCCAGCTGTGTATCCTGAAGAAGAGACAGCAGAGCGGTGTCATCAGAGAATTTGACCAAGTGACTGCCCTCTTGTGAAGCTCTACAGCTGTCTGTGTACATAATAAAAAGTAATGGCGAGAGCACACAGCCTTGAGGGGAACCAGTGCTACAAGTGATGGGGGTAGACATATGGTCATTAACAAAGACACGCTGCACTCTGTCTGTTAAAAAGTTTAAGTACAACAATAAGATCTGATCTGGGATCATAAAATTAGAGGCTACCCGTTCAATTAAATGTGGGGCTGCATCTTATTAAAAGCCGAAGAAAAATCAGCAAATAATAGTCTCACATGGGATTTGGGTTTTTCAAGGTGCTTTAGTGCTCTATCTAAAATGAAATGTTTTGCATCATTAACACCTTTCCCAGCTTGATAAGCAAACTGCAGTGGATCTAATCTGCCATCAATTAAGGAGACCACATTTTCTATGAAGATTTTTTCAAAGTTTTTCATCACAAGAGATGTCAGTGCCACTGGTCTGAAGTCGTTAAAATCTATTGGATGATTTATCTTTGGCACTGGGATAATAGTGGATGTCTTCCATAATTGGGGGGAGGTACCCACTCCCTGCGCACATCTGAAAGAGTACTGTGAACACCTCACTGATTTGGTCTGCACAGTGACGCAAAGTGCGTCCACAGATGCCATCAGGACTGGCTGTCTTCCTGATTAGGGATGGGCATGATTAATCGACGATTACCCGGCCTTCTTGGAGTCCCTGGGAGGGGTACTGGAGAGTGCTCCAACCGGGGACTCCGTCGTTCTCCTGGGGGACTTCAACGCCCACGTGGGCGATGACAGTGTTACCTGGAGGGGTGTGATTGGGAGGAACGGCCTCCCCGATCTGAACCCAAGTGGTGTTTTGTTACTGGACTTCTGTGCTAGTCACAGTTTGTCCATAACAAACACCATGTTCAAGCATAAGGGTGTCCATATGTGCACGTGGCACCAGGACACCCTAGGCCGGAGATCAATGATCGACTTTGTGGTCGTGTCATCTGACCTCCGGCCGTATGGCCATGGAGGAGGACTACCGGTCGGCCTCGAAGAAATTCTGGCAAACCATCCGGCGCCTCAGGAGGGGGAAGCAGTCCTCCACCAACACTGTTTACAGTGGAGGTGGGGAGCTGTTGACCTCGACTGGGGACATCGTCGGGCGGTGGAAGGAATACTTCGAGGATCTCCTCAATCCCGCTGACACGCCTTCCATAGAGGAAGCAGAGGCTGGGGACTCAGAGGTTGACCCATCCATCACCCAAGCCGAAGTCACTGAGGTAGTCCGTAAGCTCCTCAGTGGCAAAGCACCGGGGGTGGATGAGATCCGCCCTGAGTACCTCAAGTCTCTGGATGTTGTGGGGCTGTCTTGGCTGACACGTCTCTGCAGCATCGCGTGGCAGTCGGGGACAGTGCCTCTGGACTGGCAGACCGGGGTGGTGGTCCCCCTATTTAAAAAGGGGGACCGGAGGGTGTGTTCCAACTATCGGGGGATCACACTCCTCAGCCTCCCCGGGAAAGTCTATTCCAGGGTACTGGAGAGGAGAATTCGGCCAATAGTCGAACCTCGGATCCAGGAGGAACAATGCGGTTTTCGTCCTGGCCGTGGAACACTGGACCAGCTCTATACCCTCCGCAGGGTGCTCGAGGGTTCATGGGAGTTTGCCCAACCAGTCCACATGTGTTTTGTGGACTTGGAGAAGGCATTCGACCGTGTCCCTCGTGGCATACTGTGGGGGGTGCTCCGGGAGTACGGGGTCGGGGGCCCTCTGTTAAGGGCCGTACGGTCCCTGTACTGCCGGAGCAGGAGCTTGGTTCGCATTGCCGGCAGTAAGTCAGACCTGTTCCCAGTACATGTTGGACTCCGGCAGGGCTGCCCTTTGTCACCGGTTCTGTTTATTACTTTTATGGACAGAATTTCTAGGCGCAGCCACGGGCCGGAGGGGATCTGGTTCGGGAGCCAATGGATCTCATCTCTGCTTTTCGCGGATGATGTGGTCTTGTTGGCTCCTTCGAGCCAGGACCTCCAGCATGTCCTGGGGCGGTTTGCAGCCGAGTGCGAAGCGGCTGGGATGAGAATCAGCACCTCCAAATCCGAGGCCATGGTTCTCGACCGGAAAAAGGTGGCCTGCTCCCTCCAGGTGGGAGGAGAGTTCCTGCCTCAAGTGGAGGAGTTTAAGTATCTTGGGGTCTTGTTCACGAGTGAGGGAAGGATGGAGCGTGAGATTGACAGACGGATCGGTGCAGCGGCCGCAGTAATGCTGTCTTTGTATCGGTCCGTCGTGGTGAAGAGAGAGCTGAGAATAAGATCCCGGATACAAGCGGCCGAAATGAGTTTCCTCCGCAGGGTGGCAGGGCGCTCCCTTAGAGATAGGGTGAAGAGCTCTGTCACCCGGGAGGAGCTCAGAGTAGAGCCGCTGCTCCTCCACATCGAGAGGAGCCAGCTGAGGTGGCTCGGGCATCTGTTTCGGATGCCCCCGGGACGCCTCCCTCGGGAGGTGTTCCTGGCATGTCCCTCCGGGAGGAGACCCCGAGGAAGACCCAGGACACGCTGGTGTGACTATGTCGCCCAGCTGGCCTGGGAACGCCTTGGGGTCCTCCCGGAAGAGCTGGAGGCAGTGTCCGGGGAGAGGGAAGTCTGGGTGTCCCTGCTCAGGCAGCTGCCCCCGCGACCCGGCCCCGGATAAGCGGATGAAAATGGATGGATGGATGGATGATTAATTGATCATTAAGAATTTCGTCGATGACGTTAATTTTTTATCGATAAAACTGATGCAGGTTCTATTGCCTAGTGTGAGTCTTGAGGAATGCAATGAATGTCGCTATGTGGCAGCAATCCAACATTTTACCACACGGGGCAATGTTTGAAAAAAATGCCACAGGCCTACTCAGTTACCTGTGAGTTTCCATGTATTTCAAAAGTAAGGTTAATCATAAAGACGTCACGACGAAGTGTGGCGTGGGGCCATTTTGATTTAAAAAATGACTTGGTTCACTGCCAACACTGCGAAGCTGTGTATAAGTACAACTCGTCCACGACTCAAATGACGTACCACTTGAACAACGCGCATCCCACCCTGGTTAGTGGCGGTGCATCCTGCTCTCAGTTTCAACCTAGCATAAACTCGGTGTTAGCATGGACACGGAGGAGCTGCGATGCACAATGAGCAGAAAAAATTACCCAAGGGATCTGCAAGTTCATTGAGATGGATATGCTGCCCTTAAGTATTGTCGAGGGCGAAAGTTTTCGAAAACTGATAAACTTATTGGAACCAGCATATCACATTCCGTCACGACGTACCATCACCAGACTGATAGAAACTCACTACGAAGAATGGAAGCAAGAGCTGTAAAAAGAATTGAGCACAGCTGAAAAAGTTGCTCTTACCACAGCAGGGTTCTCCCCAGACGGTGGAACAGCGGCGCTGCGCCGCTATACTCCGCGCGTGACGGTGACGAGTGTCTGTCCGTCCGTCCCCCGGTTGATGGCTAGGAGCTGACGGCAATGAGCGTCCGTCCGTCCCCCGGCTGACGGAGTTGATGACCGTCCGCCCCCCCCCGGACTGACGTTGTCGAGCGTTCGCGCACCAGACGGTGCGCCGCTACACTAAACATTTCTGGGGAGAACCCTGCACAGACTGCTGGACCGCTTTAACAGCTGAGAGCTACATCACCATCACCTGCCACTACATCAGCAAATTAACTCAGCGGTCCTGCTCACAGAAAGCCTACCAGGCCGGCATACGGCTGACCACCTCGCTGAGAAAATAAATGAAGCTGTAGAGCAATGGGGACTTGAAGACCGCGTTATTGCATGCGTTCATGACAACGCAGCCAATATCGTTGCTGCCAACAGTCCCACCAGAGTGAACTGGATTTCCGTTGCCTGCTTTGCACACACACTCCAGTTGGCCATAAATGACGGATTTGCACTGTATCTATATTGGGTAATATCAGCGGCTAGCAGCTTTTGAATATAGCCTATAAATAGTGAATTTTAATATAAAAATATTAATGATTAATCAAAAATTGATCGTTAATTCTCCCGACAATCGATTAAGACAATTTAATTGAATGCCCATCCCTATTCCTGATATTCACCTTTTTGAACAGAGAAGCAACTTTCCTTTCTGCGATGGTAATTCCATTTTCAGGTTTTAAAGACATCCTCAATGTAGAGATCTTGCATAAAAAAATCAGACCTTTCAAAATGAGAAAAAAAGGAATTGAAAGCATTGGGCAGGTCAGCATCATTTACACCACTAATACTTGTGAGCTGCCTGGTTTCGCCAGAGTACTGGTTTATGGATGCCATCTGTTTTATCCCTTGCCAGGCAGATCTAAGGTCACCACTGCAGTACTGTTCCTCTATTTTGTACCTGTACTGAATTTTGGCTTTCCTTATTTCGGTCCTCACTTCTCTGGAGAAGTGCTTGAAAAGAGGTAATGCCGTCTTCAGACCAGCTCTTGACAGTTCTCTCCTTTCTGTCCACACGTCTGAGTTTATATACAGGCATAAGGTACACTCCGTTGTGATAAGAAGCTCCCAGTGAGGGCATTGGCATTGATGTGTATGCTCCTTTTACTATACCATAGCACAGATCGATTATAGTGCTCTTCTGTGTAGTGGAGCAGGTCACATACTGTTCATATGTTTTTAAGACCGTGTTCAGTTTGCAATGGTTAAAATCACCAAGAACAAATTTTAGTGCGTCTGGGCAGACAGCATCCAGCCTGCTCATTACGTCAGCGATCAGCTGAGCAGCAGCAGTAGCGTTGGCTCACGGATGGATGTACACCAGTGTGTAAAACAGTTGTTGAAACTCACGCAGCAGATAAAATGGGCGAAGAGAGATTGTCAACAATTCTAGATCAGTTGTGCATATTCTTTCTCCGACCTTCACTGTACAGTACCTCTTGTTGACGTAAAAACACACTCCTCCTCCTCGGCTTTTTCCTGTAATCTCCGGAGACAGGTCCAGGCGAATCGGAATTCCGAACCCACTGAGTGAGAAGTCCTCATTCCGGTCCAAGTCACTGAGCCAAGATTCAGTGAAGGCGAGGAGACAGGTTTCCTTGATTTCTTTCTTGAGCTTGGCCCATACTTCACGTTCATCTCGCTTGTTCCTGATAGACTGAACATTTGCCAACAAAACTGTAGGGAGTGGGGGTAATTTGCGCCGATCTTTCAGCCTGAGAGTCTTTATTCTCCGCCGCAGACCACCTCTTTTTCCCCTTTTCCTGGTCCTTACGATCGGCTTGCATATCTCCCTCGATACTGGCTGATATCTCTCCAGCTGCTGAAGTCCGCAGGGATAGCAGAAACTCCCGGCTCAGAGTAGCCCTCCCCGGTGCGCCATGTTCTGCTCCATGACAGAAAGAGACGCCAAGTAAAAGTAGTAGCGTTGCCGCGTAAAAAGAGATTAAAAGACCCGCAACTGTTCCCATCCGCATCGCTGATTCACTGACAGTTCATTCACACATAAAAAAAAAGGTAAAAGGCCACTCAGAACATAGCATACACTGGGCAGACTGCTGGGTCGCACACTGTGAAGCGCCCCCGGAAGTCGATACATGATGCACTAGGACCAAGCGGAAAACTGCTGCTCAAGATGAAGCCTGTTTCCCTGTTTCCCATAAGCTCCTCGATTGGCTCTGCCGTTTCTTGTGTGATTGGCCATCCCCGCTGTCACTCCATCTTGCTTGCACACAGGTCTGCTAGTTGCCCAGAAGTCCTTATTAATCTGCCACTGTAAATTGGGCGTTTGTTCTGCCTGGGTCACGTCCGCTAGAAGGATTGTGATATCAGAGGTTTCATTTACATTAACGTTTGAATCGGTGTCCATGTGCATATATGCGTGCGTGATTGCGCGTGTGTGTATGTGTGTTTGGTAATTAGGTGCAGCCAGGATGTAAATTACTGGGACGTTTATTTGTTTCAATCACTTAACAGACCAGGCGTTTATTTGGGACCAGGCATTTAATTCAACAGTTGTGCGTCTTCTGCAAGTGAAGTTGTTGCGGCGGAGGAAACTCCTCATCTCTGCTGTCACTCGCGGTGCCGTACATTTGTTTCTCCATCACTCTGATTGTTTTGCGGGACACTCTCTCTTGGCATGCCCGTTTGCTGATAACTCATCCCTGCATGTTTATCTCAAGCTCCTCGCTAGTCTTCTTCCTCCCTCCAGTAGGCAGCCTGGCCCTGTTGCTGTCCTCCTCGGACAGACGCTGAAGCTCCATTTGATTTTTTTGCCAGTCTCTCACTCTGTTGGGGTCGACAGAGAAACGTCTAGCGGCTGCTTCTCCCGAGCTTTCCTCTGCATATTTTACGAAGAAATTTTAAATTTTAAGTCATACTTTTTATTGTTTTGCTGCACCGGAGCCATGGCGATCATCAATGTGATAGTGACTGACAGAAAGCAAGCACAATACATAAAAAAGGCAAAGAAGAAAAACGTGCAGCGTCTTCTTCCTTGATTGAAAAAAATAAATAAAGTAGACTAGGCATTTATTTGGAACCGAAAATATACAAAAAATATGAAAATATACACCTGCGCCCGGCGTTTAAAGGGGACCCTGCGGTTAATTGAAACCCGGCTATTATTTGGTAATTTACGGTACTCAAAGAAGGGGTTACAGCCATCCTGCAACACCTTCACTGGCTCACAATAAAGCAGCATATCCAGTTTTATTGAAAGTGCTGATAAATAAAATGTTTCATAAAATAGAAAAAGTTTTTCCTTTATAAAATGAGGTCTGTTTACCATATATGTAAAATTGGTGGTACTGAGTTGGAGTGAAGTTGACTAACAAGGTGAAACACAGAATTAGGTGATAATGTTTTGCTACATGCTTCACAACCAGTCAAACCAAAAAAGGGAACAGTAAACTTAAAAGTAGCAATAGAAAACTAGAAGAACTACTATAAAACACAGTGAACTGAAAGAGGTGGAGTTTTATTAAAAAATACTTGTGTCCCCCCCCCCACCTCTGAAATCAAAATTTTGTCCTTGACTTCACTTAACATAAATACTTGTTTTTATACAAAATAAAATAAAGACAGTATATCTTGACTTCACTTAACATAAATACTTCTTTTTACAGAAATAAAATAAAGTCTTTATTGACCTGACATAACTGTTAACACTGTTATGGTAAAACTTACTATTCATAATCTACATTGTTTATAAATGTAACTATTACATTCTTTTTAACATGTTTTATGAATGTTGAACCTAATGTTCACAACATTACAGCAGCATGTGAGTGCTTTTACAAAACAAAACAGTGTATAACACCACATGTAGGCTGATATCATGTCTACTTTTGTTACTTTGGCCTAAGTAACAACATAACTATGTTATGAGTGAAACAGTGGACTGGGGCGAGTAAACCAGTGGTTGTACCTCATTAACAGAAGCTTCTCAAACCTCTTGTCAGAAAGTCTATTTCTTCTAGGGGTGAGCACCAAACCTCCCAGACTGAAAAGCCGCTCCACAGGAGCACTTGATGGAGTTGGAGTGTTATACTTCAAGAAAATGTTCTTCATGATTGAAAACTGATGCAGAATCTGAAGGTCATTGGCTGACCTCAGGTAGTCCATGAGTTCCTTTTCTGCTGAGAACGTATCCTCTGGCTCTGCCTCAAAAGTGAAAAAGTCCATCTCACCTTGGCTGGCAAATGTAGTTAGTACACTGGCAGGGCTCTATGCTGCAGGTGCAGTTGTGCGGCACACAGCTGTCAGAAGCTCCTTTACTTGCTCCCTCCTACCTTCATCTCTCAGCTATCAGAGTTTGAACTTTGGACAACTGACAGCTGCGAGAAGGGCATCTTTGTTGTCCAGCACACCGGCAAAATTAGTCTGGATAGCCTGAAAAATATAATTGATATGTTTATGCCTACAAGGTCTACTATTTATTATGTCACTGAATTACTTACAAACCACGCCTAATATGGGATCGATATTATGGATTTCATTTTGTTTTTGGTTACTTACTGACATTTGTATTTGTTTTAATTTTATTTTGCAATGGTAATGAATATTCTGTTCCATGTTCATGAATAATGTGATGCAAGACATTTTAACAAGCTTAAAGATGGAACATACCTGCACTATGGCATCTGGAAGGCCCGCAGTCATCCTGGAGAGGGCATCTTTCACAGCCAGGGTCTTCTGCATCAGAACTTCAAGTGTGGGTAGTAAAGTTCCATAAGGACAATCACCTTGTAAAATGTCCAGTGCTGCAGCCAGAGGCTTCATGGCGGTGCAGTACTCATGTAGGAACTGGTACTCTTTGTCTTTGAAGCACTTAACTCCCAGCTTACGGGATTTCTGCAATTCTCTTTACAGCATCAAAAAAGGAATTCCACCTTGTCAATGTCGGTACCAGGAGCTTTCTTTTTGTGACCTTCTCAACTGTTTCTGATGCAAGGGTAGATCTACTTCATTTGGTCCAAAGACCTATGCATTTTGCTGTGCTGCTCCTAAACACAACCTTGCTCTCTGCATTGGAAGTTAAATATTTCTCCACATCACTTGTAGAAATGACGCTGATGGTGTGTGAAGCACACCTGTGGTACTCCCATATAGCTTCTGTTGTTAGCAGTCCAAATGTCCGCTGTAGTTGACACATAGTCGACCTCATTCAGCGTGACCTTCAGATGTCTCTCCATCTCTGCATACTCCTTCTCCAGGTAGGAAGAGAAATAGGTTCTGTGAGGCAGCACGGTATTGATAGTAGAAGGGATCTTTTCAATTATGGCACGAAACGAGGGCGAGTCAACTGTGTTAAGGGCAGCATTTCCTCTACAACATACCGGCCCACCAACTTCTTCAACTCTCCCCCGCTTACTTTTTTTGCACCGAAGTCAAGATTCTGTTGTTTGGGTGGTGGGGGACCCCCTGCAGACGTCAAGACCGTGGATTTGCTAGCAGCTCTCTGCTTCACACCACCTGGTGGGACTTGCTCCGTAAACTTAATCGTGCTGTGCTGTGACTCCAAATGTTTCTTTAAATTTGATGTTGTGTGAAAGCACTTTGACATCAGCACAGAGTTTACAACGAACCTTAATGTTCGCATCTTTGGCTGACACAAACTCAAAATAATGAGAGAATTTTCAGGTAGAAAACACGCATCTCTCTCCTCTCTCCATTGTTGTTTGTGTTTGTGTCGCTGCGTGGTGTACACGTGAGTTGTCCTCATGCTGAAAACGTGACTTGTTGCGTACGTGACATCACTCCCCGAGGCACAAGAAGAAAGCAAAAATATATATTTTTACTAATAAAAATGAAAAAAATAATAGTAACGCACAGTGACTTGAATAAGTAACTTTAATCTGATTACTGGTTTAGAAATATTAACACGTTAGATTAGCCTACTTGTTACTTGGAAAAGTGGACAGTTACTAAGTAACACATTACTGGCATCACTGATGACGACAGTGATTTGCATGAGGCACTCATGTTGTTCTTGTTATTTTGAATGTGACATCTTGGTTATCTGGCTTCCTCTGTTACCGTGGTTACAAGCCTGATCGTGTGCGGCAGGCACCTCTGTTGGGAGGGGCTTTGAAGGCAGGGCTGCAGAGCAACAGAGAGGAAGAAGGAGGGACCCGGGAACTGTGCTCATTGAAATGTTCTAAGTCCTCTTTTTTCTCAAAACTCCAGACTGCAGCTTTAAGTCAGTTGCTATACTTGTCCATCTATGCATGTAGGCATTGCACTACTGATCTCTTAATCCCTTAAGGAACACCGTTCCAACATAGGAACACCCTTGATTTTGGACAGAAACCAAAGCCTGTGTTCCAACCTCTGTAACTCTGTGTCAGTATGTCATAGAATCACACTTGCACTTCTAGGGTGAGGGTGTTACCTTTCCAATGGTACCAAGCACATCCCTGAGTCTCAAACTATGTGGGAGCTGTCATGCTTTTAATTTCGGTATGTCATTTTGGAAAAAGAACCTTAAAATGGAGGCGTTCATTAAGAGGTTAAATATTAGGCTATAAGTGACAAAAGGGAACAACATTTTGTGTTCTCATTATAAGTAGTTAACAGTAATTATTCTGTGATTATGACATAAAGAACTTGTGATCTCAAGAAAAAAAAAATATTTAACTTAAAATTGACTAAATAATGTGGATGACCCATGGTAGTTTATGGCTTCTGTAGAATTGTGACCTTAAATTTGAAAATCGTAGTAAATCTTTGATTTGGAGAACTGTCACACTGAGAAATACCTGAGAAACCTGAGAAATATTTACTTATGTGCATGAGAAAGTTGTAACATTAAATCTTTCTACAACTTATTTCCATTCCTGCCTGTTTAAGGGGACTGTACAAACATTTGAATATAACTTTCATAGGTTTGTTATAATCTACAGGGTAAGACAGGCGAAGGCGGTTGTTTTTCTTAGCTTTTACTTTGAGGATACTCAGTTGACAAGTTGACATAAATACAAGCATTTTTAACCAGGTTATTAGAAAATCTTATTTCAAAGCTTGTCTGTTACACCATGTAAAGCAGCAGCCCTTCCTCATATGCTGCATAAACTCCTAATAACAATACAGTTAAGAACCTTGATGATTGAGATGAGTTGTAAGGTCCGGTCATTTACTTAAACGTTGATCCATAGGATCAACTAAACACTTAATATGTGTAATGTCATTAGTGTACAAATGAAGCTTAGGCTGGAGAGTATTATTGAAGAGAGGATTTATGAGGCAATAGTTAATATTCTCCTGGGAACACAAATGGCATCGGCATTTCCACGAAAGCACCTTCCTCAGTCTGTGCTATAGCTCTGACCAAAGACGAATTCACATCCAGCAGTACACTAAAAACACACAGTTAATCTCTTATCTGAATCCCAAAGAGTCAATTTCTAACAACTCTGATGGAGATCTTCAATTTACCTCAGCTTATAACAGTTTGATGTGCCTCGTCTCTTCGTCTTTGTAGTACTTGGAATACATAACTCTTACTACATTACCAAATGTTTTCATATTTAACGAGAATTACCTTCTTGTGGCTGTTTGCATCTGCCAGTCAGACAATTTGCCGTTACAGTCATATCTGTCCAGACTCATATCATATATGTACTGAAGACTTCGAAGGAATTTAATGTTAAGTGTTTTTTTTTTGTTGTTGCTGTTGTTGTTTTGTTTTTGTTTTTGGTTGGAAGCTATCACTATAATGACATGTATAATTCCATTTACTAAATACCTACATTATCTGATAGCCGACTCCTCCCAGATGACATGCCAGCCTTTACCTAATTTTCATCCCTGTTTAAAACCATAAAACAAATAAAAAAATTCAAATATTTTTTTCTTTCTTAAGATATGTTCCCTTACACTGCCATTACAGTGAAAAGAAATAGAATAATGTTTAAGAAAAGTATCCACTTTAAGTTTATTCAATAATGTGATAAAATAGCATCATTGGTACTAAGAATTTATTTTAGGTCATATCTCCACCACTGTTCAACATTTTATCCTGTTAGACTTTTGTTTGAATTTTTTGTCATAATTAGCATATGAATTCTGAATCTATGCTTCTTGTCTCTTTGTCTTTGTCTTTGTTGTCCCCCTCTCAAAAACAGGGTAGTGGTAATAGTTACAAGAAAATCTCAAGGATCAAGGTTGATCAAATAAAAATACCAATTTCATAGGTCTTGTACCTGCTATCAGGTGTAACTAAAATCTGTTGAGAGACTGAATTCTCAATTTTCTCTGAACTTCAGTCCTTGTCCTTGTAAGCATGTCATTTTCTTTGGTGTTTCAGACAGTACAGTCCCCCAATCATCCAGAAAACTCTCCATGTGTTTTTTTATGAGGAGCTGAGGGAAGAGTGAGTTCCAAGTGAGTTAAGGAGTGTTAAGAAAAACAACAGCACTGGATCGATCTCTGGAAGTGGTTTCGATTTTGCAAGGAAGACGTTGACTAAAATACAGCAAAATATGCCGCAAAACCATTGCCACAAAAGGTAGCAATACCTTTGTTTATTTCACCACCTGAAATGCCATCCACTACAAAATAAAGAATGCCTCAAACTTTGCATGTCCACATCTCCACCTACACCAATGAAAGTATTAAAGGAACCACCCTGGAAGCAAATGACTTTGCTGGCTTCTGTGTTTGCCAAATCAATCACATGTGAAAAAAGCCCAACATGTGAAGAGATCATGACCACAGTTACAAAACATATCGCCAAAGGCACAGCCCAGGTAGTGTTGTGGAACAGTCAGGACTCAAAAGTCTCAATAAGACACAAAGTATGATTTGCCTGCACATTTTTTTTTTTGTCACATGTAATTAAAAACTGTGTGATTATTTCATGATTTTTATTTCATGATTTTTTTTCATGCAGTTATTAACTGTGTGAGAGTATTTTTAATGATGTTTTCATGCAATTATAGCATATAAGAATATAATAGAGTATTTTGTGATTTGAGAATATGGCCACAGTGGGGAGGCCTTCCGGGCCTTTATTTATTTTCATTTGGTAAAAGCTTATGAGTGCAGCTGCCTAAAAAGTTTGCTAAATTTAACTTGATTTTGATTTTCCCCTTTTTGCATGCAAATTTTTAAAAATCCAATAGAAGGGACTACTTGAATCATCACACTAGGACTGGGTATTGGCAAGGACTTTTCGATACTATACACATCATGATACATGGTTCATGAAATTATTATATCATGATAGACTGCGATAAAATGATATTGCGATATATTCAGATATTCAACATAGTTCAGTGAAAATCTAAATACAGAGCTGAAATACAAGTTGCTGCATATGATCTAGGTAGTCTTAATACATCACTTCATATTATATTGATAAGTAGGACCAGCATGCTGGTAGCAAAACAACATAGCAGCTTTGCCTTTTGGCAAACTGATCCACGGAGGTTCCTAACATATCTAACACACAGACCACAGGATGACATCCGACAGCGCTGCACCACTGGATTTGTAAATGTACCAAGGATGTTTACTTACATCAGAATGTACCTTATTTTGTCAGCTGTGTGGGCCATGCTGCTTCCTGCTTCTCTGACTGACTCATTCACTCTGTTGGAAATGGCACACAGCAATTTGAGACAACTTGCCATACTGTGATGTCTACAGAAGGGGAGGTTGTCAGCTATTCACAACCCATTTAAAACATAAAAATAAATACTGTGATATATCGTTGTATTGACATTCTAGCACAGCCCTACATCATACTGGTGTCATTTTATACATCAAAGGGTTTATTTAACACTTAAACAGTGATTTAGAGGAGATTTCAAAATATTGAATATTGCATGTGTCTGGCGGAACGGCTCCACTGTGGTTTTGCTTCATACTCCCTCCTCTGTTAACACCCACCAGCTGCGTTTTGAGTGAAGCACCCCAAAGCACTGCTAGACAGCTGGAGTGGCGAGACGGAGGAGTTCCTGCAGTAATTACAGAATCACGTGCAATCACAATCATACATTATTATTAAAAGGTTAGAGTTCCCAACCTGTGGACTTGGATTTGTCACTTTTTGTGCCTGTGTCAACAGGGAGTGTTTTATTCTGAAAATTAACAGGGTGTTTCCTGTTTTACAGTGTCTGACTTACTGTTTTGCTCTGTTCTGAATTCGACTGAATTGAGGTGCCATGAAGAAATAGAAGCCTTGCATGCCTGCAGCGGAAGGATCTGGACGGCCGGAGCTTCAACGGAGTAGATATGCAACCCAGCAGAGCCAGTTGAATCACACACATAGACTGACCTAGCCACGGTGAATCTGAAGTGAACCAAACCCGGATATAGAGGAATTAAGGGGTCAGAAGTAAAGGTAGAACAAGTGCGATGCTGGTATACTGCCTCAAAACCTCTTAGGAAGGAGATCGGGTAGACGGTTGGGTGTACAAAGTGTGAACAAAGTCCCATCCTGTAATCCAGACCAACAATCCAAATGTTCTCTAACCTAACAGGAGTTGTTAAAGTTGCCTAAACATAGTGAGGTCAGAAACACTGAATTACCTGGGAATAGATATGTGGGTTATATTTGAACTCAAACTATATGACTGTTACAAACAACAAATTTTGTCATTTGTTGAGGACCACTGGTGCCAGTGAGGAAAAGCATAGATTTGGAAATAGAAATAGGCACCATTTTTTGGTTCTTGACCTCCAAGCTAAGACATAAATACAAGTTCAGACAGGGCGGTGACTTAGGTGAAGCCTACAGTAAGCATAAGAGAACACAACAGGGTGGTTTTAGCCCTGGAGATTAAAATACCTGATGTCGGACTGGGCGATATGGCCAAAAGTGTTATCACAATATGTTTTTTTTATGTTGCTCGATGTCGATAATTATCACGATATATATTTAACAATAATAATAATGTTGAATTTACAGTTTTAAGAGTATTCTCTGTAGGGCAGAACCCAAAACAAACCAAAACATTAATTATGGTTTATAGAATACAATTATTTATTGTCAGAATGAGTAGATAACAAACATTCAACAGAACCAACCAACCAAATGGCTTTATGTTAAACACTGAATAAAAAATTACAAATTGTTTGTTTCAAACACGTCTCGAACATTTTAGAGGTAGTATACTCAACTAAACATTGATTAAAGTAAATAGTAAAAAGTTAAATGTTGGGGATGATTATGCTACTGTCAGAGCTGCCAAGCGTCACGCTTTGAGTGTGACAGTCACGCAATTTGACCCATTCTCACACCACACGCCACACTTGACATTTCTCACGCTTATATTTCCCCATTCAATACTCTATATTTATTTTTTTTATGATAATAAACTTCGGTCCTCGCGGATTGCCGTAGTTCGAGTAACTCTGATTGACTGACCAAGATAACCAATCCCAGACCAATCCATCAGTCCTTTGTGCCTAAATCTAACCAACCACGGAAGGCACCACGCAGTATAAACCAATCAGAAGCAACGTAAGGCGGGTCTTGGCGTCTCTAACTATCTTTCACACACAACAGCGCCGACATTTAAAACCCACTCGACGTTCTCCTGTGTGTGAAAGAGAGAGCGAGGGTGAGTGTGTCTGTGTGTGAGAGAGAGAGCACGGGTGAGTGTGTGTTGGAGACTCTGACTTGAAAGCACGTATCACTCTGCAGTTACTGTGCTCCATAGACATAAAGACTCTTTATATGTCTATGCTGTGCTTAACGAGCAGCAGATACTGCCGTGAGTCCCTCCCCCCTCCAAAAGCACTCACAGGCGGTCAGTCTCACGCAGCGGTCCAGCCTGCAGTCAGAGCAGAGAGGAGACACACACCACTCCGCGTCCAGGCTGCAAATGAATCGCGGATGCGCATGGCCGCCGCCGTTCCCGCCCTGGCTTACAGAGCGGGGTGTAAATGTACCGTATATTACCAAATAATAGCCGAGTTTCAATTAACTGCAGGGTCCCCTTTAAACGCCGGGTGCAGGTGTATATTTTGATAAATAGCCGCCGGTTCCAAACAAATGCCGAGTCTAATTTATTTATTTTTTACTAATCAAGGGAGACACATTTTTCTTCTTCGCCTTGTTCACATACTGTGCTGCTTTCTGTCAGTCAGTATCACACTGATGATCACCATGGCTCTGGTGCAGCAAAAAAATTAAAAGTACGACTTGAAATTCAAACTTTCTGTCGTAAAATATGCAGAGAAAAACTCGGGAGAAGCAGCCGCTAGACGTTTCTCTGTCGACCCCAAGAGAGTGAGAGAAACTGAACTTCAGCGTCTGTCCGAGGAGGACAGCAACAGGGCCAGGCTGCCTGCTGGAGGGAGGAAGAAGGCTAGCCTGAGATAAACATGCAGGAATGAGTTATCAGCAAACGGGCACGACACGAGAGAGTGTCCCGCAAAATGATCAGGGCGATGGAGAAACACATGTCCGCCGAGAGCAGAGATGAGGAGTTTGCAGCGAGTGCTGGTTGGCTGAATCGTTTACTCCGCCGCACCAACTTCACTTGCAGAAGACAACTATTGGCCAGCAGGATGCCAGAGAACTCACAGAGAAGCTGGAGAAGTTTTTCATCCCGGATTATTGTGAGGAAGGAATTAAACGCCTGTCCCAAATTGCCGCCTGGTCCCAAATAAATGCCTGGTCTGTTAATTGATTGAAACAAAGAAACGCCCCGGCTATTATTTGGTATTTTACGGTATGATAACTCTCCCGGTCAGAGAGAGAGACATGCATCACAGTGCTCAGCTGCAGACACAGCAGAGAGGTGACGAGATGCAGATAGTTGTTCAGTTCAGCTTAATTAGCCTCCTGTTTTGTAAGACCTGATGTGGTTCGGACGTGTGACCAGACCACATATCAGCCGTGGTCGCGAAGTGCTTGACAGCGGCGAAATGAAGTTTGACTGGTAGAAGCAGTGGGGCTGGTCTGTTGGCTACTTGCAGGGAGGCTAACGCTAGCATGATAGCGCAAAGTCATGCTTTCAGAGTACTGTTTGAGATGGTACATGTTGAGATGATGGAGGAGGTTAGTGGTTGCTGACACATTTTGCACCTAATGCTGGTGTCTCCTTTGTCAGACTTCTGGTAGCTGAACTTTAATGAGCAAAGTGGTATGACCTTTCTTCGGTTCAATTTCTTCATCTTTGTCAATTTCCTCACATTCATTTTTGCTAGTCGGACCGCTCATTTTCTTGTATCGGCTAGACAACGTCACTTTAAGTTGTTGTTAGTGGGAGGGGACAGAAACATGCATCCACCACATGCATTTGTTTCTCTGATGTGCAATTGGCTAATGGTGATGTGTCTCAAAACAAACAAACAGACTCAAAACAAAAAACTCTTTCGAAAATACATTTTATCGTGAAAATGATCGAGATCTTTAATTGCCCAGCCCTAACCTGATGTGATGTAATAGGACTGGCATTACAAGTTTGAAGCCCTCTTGCTCTGCATACCTCATATATACACAGGCATGGATCTTTCACCAAATCACAAAATAGTCACTTCAGTGATATAGGCCACATTGAAAATTTCTAATACTGTCCTGTAAAACCTGAAAATAATCTTAAAGTTCAAGGCTTCAGAAAATAAATGCAAGTCTCAGATGTCAAATTTGTAATTCTAATCAAAGGAGGGCTCCCTCAGCATCAAATTGTGGTTTGTTAAAAGGGCACTGCATGTTACTCTAAAATGCTCAGTTGTAAGCGAGACCGAACACTTGAGGTAGGCTAAGAAATACTAGAATTCCACAGTGGGAGACTGGAAAAGCTTCCTATTTACTAATGAATCAGAGTTAAGAGATTTTTTGGCAGTAACAGATGGATGTACATAAGGAGACACACAGGAGAGAGAGAATAATACCACAGTGAAACATGGTGGCGTGAAGATTAAACTCTGGGGCTGTTTGTCTCTTCTGGACACCTGCATAGACTTGACTCTACCTTGACTAAGTAGAAATGAAGTAAACTTGAAGTAAAAATACTACTCCATTCATGAAGAACGTAAATCCTGGACAACTTTGGACTTTCACAGCATGTGACAGATCACACATAATAAGGGACATATTCTAGATCTTGCAATTGCCAAGAGATGATAAATTTCCTAAGTTAGGGATGGTCAGAAAGGTGAACATGTGTTACCATGTATTTTTTTTACAAAGACCATCTCTGATGAGAACAGTAGAACTAGAATAAGGTTGATCAGATATCAACTACCAATGAAGACACCTTTACAATATTTGTTCAGGGTTTCAGACCCACAACAGCTCTGCCTCCAGTTTGTGTTAAAAATCTTGTCAAATGTTTCAGTTTGTGGTAAGTAGGAATGGAGGAATTTCAAACTGGTTACAGCTCAAAAAAGGGAGTGTAGAAAGTCCAAATGCCAGTTACGTAAAACTAAACTCCAGGTTCGTAAAGGTTCTATAAAGAGAGATTTCACTTCTACAATTTAGAATTCAAAGGGCGAGGCAGTCCTTTTTCTCTGAAATTATTAATATGAACAATAATAATGCTCTACGGTTTGGCAATATGTTAAAAAAGCCCATCAATCACAGATTGCCAGTATATTTGCGCAGGTGTGCACCAGCATGTACAGTGGACGGGGAATTCTCCTCCCAGACCACTGCGCTGCACACATTTTTAGCTAATGCAGTTATGGAGGAGCTAGTTCCAAAAAAACTAAATTACAAGATTTGGGATTTTGGGGATTTTTAAACCGGACGCAACTGGTAAGCCAAAGGACCCACCTGAAGAAATGTGCCGTCTGTGCAAACATATGGTACCGACAAAGGACTCTTACACTGCCAGTTTTTCACAAGCATATGTGAATACACAATCCTGCTGAGTACACTGTGCTCACACCGAGAGAAGCTTGGCTGTCGTTTCTGTTTATATTAATATTAGGAGTCTACATGATTGCTGTGTGATTTTGGTGGACCAAATATTTATTTTGTTTGAATACATTGAATACATACATTGAATACTTTACCTTACCATCTGACATCTGCAGTCTTTAAGATAATTTCATTTAAACATTAGAGCCCAAAGTTTAATGCTACACTTTTTTATAAATCTCCTTGAGATCTTTATGAGCTGTAGGCTATTTTGCCAGGACCACTTAAACATAAACATGTAGGTATGCAACAGTTTGGTTTAGTCACCGTTGTTCATACACTGAGATTCACTGAGTGTTTAATCTTGTAGGTTACATTGGTTTCTGAGGTTCAGTATTTTACCCAACCTTATAACAAGACCATGAGCCACAGCCGCCACTTGAATGAATGAATGAATTAATTTACAAATCAAAGTATGAATCTATTAATACATAGACTAAATTTCAAAGTAAGTCATTAATTATATATTTTAATGGCCAAAAAAAAGAGGAATTAAAATTAGATTTTGCAAATTAAGTTTTAAATTTGAAAATACAGTTTAAAAGGACAAAATAATAGCTGGATTGGGCAAACTGAATTAAGAATACAGCTTTTAATCAGGCATTTAAAGGGGCAATTTTCTATCTGCATTTCCTTTTACCCACTGCTTTTCCTTTTCCTATTAGCTTTTCCATTTGCTTATTTATTTAGCCTCTCAGTATAGCCTTTTTGTGACACTTTGGTCCTTGAGCTGGTCAAACCAGGTAAAACAATGCAAATTGGCAGATGTAACAAGCTCTCTGATTGGTTATTGTCATCTGCAGATGTATGACATTAGAGACTTCCACCTTGTCTAACTTGAATGGGGATTAAATGATTTAATCGTGCTGCTCTTCTAGACTTTCCGAATATTATTAGACCATGTATATATATATATATATATATATATATATATATATATATATATATATATATATACACATATATATATATATATATATATATATACATATATGTATGTATATATATATATATATATATATATATATATATATATATATACAAATAGAGAGAGAGAGAGAGAGAGAGAATATACTATATTGCCAAAAGTATTCGCATCGCATTGCACTTGCTGATGTATGGCTTGGATGCAGCTGCTCGGCCATGGAAACCCATTCCATGAAGTTCTCTATGCATTGTTCTTGAGTTAATCTGAAGGCCACATGAAGTTTGGAGGTCTGAAGTGATTGACTCTGCAGAAAGTTGGCGATATATATATATATATTTATATATATATACATATACATATACATACATATATATGTGTGTGTGTGTATATATATATATATATATATATGTATATATATATATATATATATATATATATATGTATATATATATATATATATATATATATATATATATATATATATATATATGTATATACATATATAAAATTAAGTGCCCTTACCCTAACCCTTAAGTTACGTAGTTATAGCATGGGTCTTGGGTTTGCTTTGGCAATAACAGATGTTGTCACTGTAAATCTTTGCCACTAGCCTACCTGTCTGAAATTTGACTCTGGCGTGCATAAGGTTCTCATTTCCATTCAAACATGCACAATGAGTGTGTTAGCATTGTCAACAGGTGAGGATTTGTAAGTTTTTTAAGCAGATCGTAGAATAATAGGACAGAAGAGGACAGATCTAACATAGACTTCCAACGAAAAGATAAAATCTGCATGCAAAAAACTTCAGCAGTCATTTGCTTGTTGCCTTGAGAACTTGGGCTGGGAACAACATGTTTCAGCAGCCATGACTCTAATACCTGCTGCAGTATTCAATTGATCAGCTGAAGTCAGTGTTAACACTGTGGACATGCCCATTGTTATAGAGAGGTAGTGTACACTGAATGCATCATAAATAAATGAAGATCTAACAGGATGTAATGGCATCTGTTTTCACTGTTGACTCAATGGGTAATGTGAGCTGAAAATGTCTGCACACTCCAATTTGCACAACTCAACCACAAATATTCGTAACATATATGAATTATTTTTTTTTTTCTCTTTTCTCAGTTCTACGACTCACCTATGAACATGCTGCCTTGTTCAGGAGGACAGCTACAAATCTTCTCATTGACATACTTTATAGTATATAACGTATAGAAAAGGAAAAGCCAATCGATGAGCTCATGGGGCACTAAAGGAGTGGGATATATGGACAAATTGTGTTATAACTGAAGCATTATTTCCATGTTGATTCATATCATAACATAAGTTCATGTTTTTACATTCACAATGGATCAAATGTTTCATGATTCGTGCACAATGTCCCATGTGTAGTGACAAATCTAAAAAAGAAATGCTCACTTTACTCTTTTGGTTTACTTCTTTCATACATCTTGTTTCTAACAGCAGGAGACAGCTAAACCCCATTACACTACACTACCTGCTCTTCCGCTTTTGAATATATAACAAGAAACTTTTATGCATTTAAAAATAACTAGACCTTTGTTATATATTTTGCAGAGTTGTGTTTTTACAATACATTAACCCAAATGTATCCAAATATGTTTAAACACAATAAATCAGTAATTTATTCAAGGTGATGGTGTGTTTCCCTTGGTCACATGTCACTAACTTCCACGGAAACACATGAAACATGTGATATTAGCTCTGTTATTAGTTGCTTGAGCTTAACACTCCGCAGGACTCTGCTGCTCAAAGGCTGCTAACAGTTAACTAGCTATCATCCTGTTGATTTCAATACAGATTTGCATTGCCATCTTGATTTAATCAGCATTACAGATTTTTGAGGTCCCTCCAACAAGCCATAACAGTAGCAGCCTCTGATACTAAATAGAGTTGACACAGCTCTGTGGAGTAGGACACAACTACAGTAACAGAAGATGTGTTTCATGTTCCTCTGTAGTCAGCGTAGACAGTAGTAGTCAGTCAAATAGTCAGTTCTGTTTGTGATTTGCTAAGCAACAGTATGTCAGTCCCAGGCACATTTTCTGTCATCCTCAGCTAGGGGACAACGAGATGCCACACATGAAATGTCTTATATTCAAATTGTATAGCTACTTCAACACAGTGTGAACTGAAACAAGGTTTTATGTTTATAAAGGCAATTATACAATCTTAACGGTCCCTTTAATGTTAAGGTTTTAACAAAATAGGAAATAAAAAAATAAAAACCTAACATCATGTGTATACCAGTCTCAAACCTGTCAGCATCTTGGTGTAAAAGGTCAATCAAACATCTGTGCACCTGTGTGCGTTATGTCAGCAGCATCAATCCACATAATTCACCTAAATCAACAAGGACTTAGGATCAAAAGCATACAAAGCTTAATATCCTCGCCACGTCTTTGCGAGTGCGCACAAATCATCTTGACCAAATTCAAATGTTTTCTGCGAAATCTGGAAATAAATCTGGGATGGAGCGCTCTTACCGGGTTCCTCTGCACTGTCGTGCTGTTTTAAGCTCCCAGCATCTCCATCATCTTGTCGCTCCATTGGGGTTAAATAGACTCTCAGGGTTCCCCCAGAGCCAGACCTACAGTGCTGTCGCTCTTTGCAACAGCATCTATCCCTTCGTGTGCTTCGCGGCTTCACAGCCTCCTGCGCTGTTGCATGGAAACGCTGGATGGGAAGATATCACTTACTCATTCTTATGGAAGACTGATAGGCTACTGCCAAACTGTTCCCGGTCCAATTTGTTCACAGAAACTGTTGTTGAGCCGACCGTATCCACGGAGTATTAATCTCAATGAGATGATTACAGAAGCGAATTAAGATCTTAATAAATGCTGCCTACATGACATTATCTGTCAGAAAAAATACTCTTCCATGCTAACACATCTCCCCTCCGTGTGAGGACGTTCCATGTCTAAATGAGGTTGTCCACTCACACAAAGTGCAGTGGTAACGCGCAAGGAAGCCCAGCAAAAATCGTGCCAAACGGTCTAGAATTATGTTGCATTCACTGCCTACAGAAAACATGGAAATATGAGTCTTGTGTCTTCTCCGGCCCCAGCTCATCCAAATCTCCAATTGATACACTCAGACAATTCACCTCCACTCTCAGTTAGTCATGCAAGAACTGTGGAGTGCATCCTATTTATAATTGTTTTTTGACAATCAAGTATCCAAATTTTAAAAAGGATCACATTTAGGTTACCATTCTTATAAAACTCATGGTGAGAAGGTAGAACTTACTTTAACATAATTTGGGGTTCAGTTAAAGTAGGACTAAGATTTTGGTAAATTGTTCTGATCGATGTTCTGATTGTGGTTTGAGAAAGTGTAGTTTGTGCCTAGTGTATGCTTCTCATGTGAAAAATAACTAACACTATGATCACTGATAGCCCAACAACAGTTCAACAACATCCAATGCCTTTCTGAAGCCCTAAAAGACTCTCCCATCCAGGCTCATTATGAAACAGTTATCCACCTGCTTCTCGAGCTGTGTGTCATGTTTGGCTACCTGGATTACCTGGAAACAGGTTAAAAACATTTTTCTTTTTCAAAAGATTGCAACTTTTATCAATGATCACTAGATATTCATTTTTCTGAAAATCAGATTAGCATGACTTGAATTTGATGCTCATACACAGAGGAACAAGCTGGGGCTAAAATAATGGAGGGTGTTTTGCTAACATTAACAACTGACCTGAATCTACACCATCCTTCTTCCGATGCGGTGATACAGTATGTAAAGTCTATACGTAGCGGGTGTTTAAGTGTTAACAAATGGGGGAAAGTATGAAGTTTGTAAGCGATGTTATTTCCTATGGAACCTGAATGCCTCAGTGCTCTCTAACTCGAGCATCACTGAGCCAACTGGTGCCGCCTACTCGCGCTGGGGTCTTCCAGTAGGCGCGGGGTGAGTTGAGCGCACGAACAACTGTTGTGGTTTCACGTAAACGCAGACCACATAACAGCAACCAGCAACAATAGATTAAATACATTTTTGTAACGACTGTACACATTAGCAGCACTGAATCCTTAATCCACATATTTTAAACAAGATGCTCCACTGAGCGCATCCTGTGGAGATTCTAAATATCTCTTCTGCGACATGTCCGAGAACAACAGCGACCAAAAGGAAATGTTTTCTTCGGTAATTGGTTCCTTTACCCTTATCGGCGCAACTATCTGTTACACTGTCTGTCAGCTTTCAGCTACGAGAACGCGCTCCTCGCTTGGTGAGAGAGAGATATGGAGAGCTCATTACATTCATACTGTAAACCAGAATTCCTCCGCACAGCCCCAGCACCGTTTCAGTCATGAATTATTTAAATCCTTTCGATTGTAGATGCAAAGCAGTATAAAGAGTAGGATATTCCACACGTTACCCACAGAGCAAACAGGGAGTGAACGTCGTTTGGCTAAATTAAATAAGTTAGGAAACCTCGCTCAATAATGTGCCCCAGGACACGAAACGTCAATCAGGCTGAACGCGAGCTTGCCATGGATATCACCTCTAATTAATTTCACTGAACATAAATAACGCTGCCTTTACCGTTATAATTAATACAAAAAACATTAATGAAACATGAGACATCATAAGGATCTTAAAGAAGCGAGAGCTGTACCCAGAGCGGCCATTTACGCCCCGAACAAATGAATAATAGCAGAGTAAACAAGGACAGGTTTTCGGATTAATGGGAGATTAAAAGGAGATCAATGTGTAACATTGTAACATGTAACAAATTAATATTTACCTTTTCTCCGGAGTTAAACAGAGGCCGTTTGGGTAGAAGGTAAAAAGGAATAAGTGCAGGTATTGGCCAGGTAACACTTCCCACACACCTGAGTGCAGACGGGCGGAGGAGGAAGTGCTTCTGGCCTCCTCAGGTATAGTCTCTCCTCCCACACGAGAACATGAAGCCATTGGTTGGTTATGCAACGAGATAATGTAAATACTTAGGAGTGCTGGCTTGGCCAGGAGCACAAAAAGAACATATTCGAAAATGAACCTACAATATACTTACACCCTGTAAGAGCTGGACAAATGCGCCAGCCTTTTATTTTGGTAAGTGATCTAATATCAGCATTTATTACATGTATTTATGTAGTGTTGATGGACCCAAGCAAAGCACACAGTCAGTCTCCCCAGGTGAGACAGGCATTCCAGTACAAGCATGTGTGGACTTGCAGTGAACTGCCCAGACATTTTCATGGTCTCATTTTCTCTTCTTATTCTGAGGAAAAGTACTGACACCCACAGTGACAGACTCACAGTGAAGCCAGTCTTTCAAACAGAATACATATGTGCGGAAATAATTTGTTAACTGCAACTGTGTGAATGCGTGACATGTCTGGGAAAAATACATTAATATTTGGCTCCCTCTGTGTGTGTTTTCCCATAAAACATTCATATTAACATAAAGTGGCCATGTCTGCATTAGTGTTGTCACGATACCAACATTTTGGTATCGGTACCGGTACCAACATGTTTTTCGATACTTTTCGATACTTTTTTAAATAAAAAGAGAACGCAAAAAATGTCATTACTGACTTTATTTTAATAGAAAATCTTAGAACAATAACATATTAATGTATATAAAGTAAATAAAATAAAATACCACAAAGACAAGCTTTTCTAATGCACACAATTTTAAAATAAATAAACCAGCTCTATTTTTTTTTCCTCCAGAGCTACTTTTGTTAAGAGTGAAGGGGGGTGGCGCTTGCTTTTAGCACTGAATGTGGCTTTTTTTCATGACCAAATTACCTGTCGTTCCCTGAACTCAGTGGGCAGGCCTGGATGCTTGTCCTTTAGGTGTTTGGCTAGTTTGAAGCCGTTTCCGCCCTTAGCCATGCATGTTTTAAAACACCGTTTACACAGTGGTGCATCAGCGTTAATTGCCTCGCCTTGCTCATTTTTTTTTAAGTCAAAGTACTGCCATATCGCACTTTGCGTCCCTGGTTTGTCCACAACCAAATGCAATATAGTACCGTTTTAAATGCCTCAGTACCCCGGTACCAAATTAGTACCGGTATACCGAACAACCCTAGTCTGCATGCTGTCACTTGAGGTCAAAATGGGGGCCTTTTAGACACATACCTGCTCCCTAATACTGAATACTACAAAAAACATGGGTCTGAGGTGATGACAGATACTAATCCACCATATACACTGGAATGACTCTGATCAAGCTTGGACTACCACTATGCCTTTTTTAACCTGGTCACAAGAGGAAAAATTAAGTCCTCAATTGAACTCAGAGCCAAGCTGGCCTAGAATCAGCCATCTGTATCCCTCAGGCAACAAATTCAGAGGGATTCTCTTACAACAGTTATACCTGATCTGCATTTAATCATGGTATTTGGACTCAAATGTATGATTATTTGGATTAATACTATATAAATATTGAATTATAATAAAGTAAACTAGGAAAATAATTCTAAGTACTGTGAATATACTGGCAGTTATTCACAGCACGAAGTAGTAGTAATAACTGCAGTAGCAGCAGTAGTAGTTTGAGAAGTTTTATTAGTATTGCTGGTAGGTCTAGCAGTAGTGGTCATAGTACTATTAGAAGGCTGCGAGTCAAAAAGTAACCAAATATGACTGAGGTCAAGTGAACAGTCTGCTGTCAGACCACAGCGGCACAATGTTTTGTAACCTGCTTGCTCCTGTTTGCCTCTTAACACACAGTGTTAAAGCAAAACCAGGGAGTGCTGTTTGTCAAATATTTCCCGTATGGGTGTTGGTGTTGACACTGGTGGGAGACTGTGACAGAAAAGCATGCCTTTCCAGTGCAACAGGTATGGGCCAGAGCAGCCAAGCAGGCCATGTCTGAGTGAAGGGAATTGTGCATTTACACCAGCCTAATGCACCTATTGTGTTTCTATCAAGACTATCATAGCCCTGGGTGTTGTTTTACACACCACACCCAACTTTGCAAAAGATTCACATTGCAAATGAGGAGAAAGACCTCCAAATACTGAAAGGTGGTCCTATTGTCACAACAGGTATGTAAAAGTCAATTCTACCCAGTGAGTCACAGCTGTTAACATAACTAATGGCAATGAATCTAAAAGTCACTGCTGAAACTGAGCCAAGAGCTGTAGTATTCATACCAGTTCTGGTTGAAAGCTGTGGGAACAGTACTGTAAATCATTTTGTAACTCATGTTTGCCTTTGTCATGAACAGCAGCTAATTTGTGATGTAGCTTAAGCCATTTTAAAATCAGAATCATGTTAAAACTTAAGATAGCCAATTAAAAAATGGTAGACTGAAGTAAGCCATAAGCTTATACAGTTGGGATAGACATGAAACATTTTTTTTTTCTTAATTTGCTGCAGCACCTTAAAGAATTAGACAATCCTAAAGTAACTATAAAACCTTATATGAGCATAACATACTATACATACATATACTGTATGAAGAGTTAACTGACTCTCCCTCACCTCTGTGTTCGCACACCTTCTCACCATAGAAGAACTGTGTTGTCTACATCACCTTTGCTGGAAGTGTCACCAGGAATATTTGGACCAGTAACACAGCAGTATCTGTGCATTTGACCTCAACACAGTGTGTGCTGTGATGCTACCAGAATCCTTTGAATCTGAAGCTTATCTTTCTTAATCGATGTGTACACAGTGGTGTGCATTTATTTTCACTATCATGACCTCATTTTGTTCAGATGGTCAAAGCTGTCAAACACTGCAATATTATAAGAGAGTACATATAACTTATACTGCCAGGAATGTTTAAATCTTTAGAATCTTGGGATACCGACCTTGCCATATAACCCTATCCGCAAGTCCAAAGCCAAATGTGATGTATGATCGCCTGTCATAGATCAAATTATATGAGTGATTGACAGATTAATCACTGATGAATGTAGACCGATCAGCCACTATCAGGCCTGGGCTTGAAAGAGGACTCAGATGCAGAATAGGGATGATTAAAGCAGGCTTTTATTTTTAAAGAACTTCTCTCTTATGCTCTTAAACAGAGTGACAAATGAACAGGCTACGTTGATTGCCTGATCTGAAAAAGTGAGAAAACATCAAGGAACAAAAACTTATGCGAAAAATAAACGAGGCAAAAAACCTCAAAGCAAAAGGCAAGGTAACAAAAAAATCACCCTCACCGCGGTGTGACAACAACATAAAAACCACCTACTTAATATTATGCAGTTTCCCCATGAGCCGCCAGAAGAGCCTGTCAAGGCATGGCCCTCAAGCCATTGGGGGTTTCCTGTGGTGTCTGGCAGGAAGATGTTTGTTGTGGATCTTTTCGGTCCTGTATGTTGTGGGATGGGACCTCTATTGATCATCCCAGTTCCACTGATGCTCGAACAGATTGGAATCTTGGGAATTTGGAAGTCAATGCCTCAATGCCTGTTGTGGTCCTTGATCGCAGTTGCCTTGGGACGGTGTACTTGGTCCACAGTGGTGTTTGGATGGGTAGTGTGTGTCAAGTGGAATCCACATGAATGACAGGACCTACAGACACATATATATATATGTATATATGTATATATCTGTCTGTAGACTAGTAGTCTGTCTGTATTTACATAGTTCAAAGACCAACAATCAGGTCTTAAGTGATGCTATACAAAAATAAAAGTGCCACACACAGTCATTTTAATGGATTTGTTTGTCTGCGGCCCTCTAATGAAATTAAAATCTATGTGTATATATGTGTGAAGGAGAGGGTCACTTTGAAAATGCTATGCTCCTTCACAGAGATTCTTCGTTTTGTGATTTCTTGCTGCATAGTGGTACAACAAAGATCACCTTCATCACTGAACTTTGAATGTTCAAGTAAGACATTTGAACTAGAATTAAAGAAATATACATGTTCCCACCCTAGGTAGCATGAATATGAGTATGAGGTTTCACACTCATACTCTTTGTGTAGTGTGGGGCGGCTTGCGTGTGTCCACACAGACAGTGTTGCTGCCACAGCAGTGAACCAGGCATCAAATTCCCCAGATCTGATCAAGCATCAGTGGGAAATGCTAGAACAAGTCCCATCTGTGCAAGCTTACTGAAAAAACCCACCTCATTCAGAGCCACACCTCCAAAACACATGAATGTGCACTGCCTGACTACATCGACACCAACTGCCCTGTGGCTCTCTCTGGCCAGCTGGGAGATATATTAGCTGCTAGTTCGCTACATTCAACATGCTCACTTTGGTTTTTAGACTAATAAATACACGAACAAACAACTCTGAAATGCTACAATCGTGTAAATAAAAGCAAAATAGCCATCACAAACATAGCTTAGTCTAAAAACACTAGCAAGTGCAACAGTTCCTCCTAACAGCTGTAGGTGTGTGCTTTGTGCTAATGTTATCTGCCACTGGAGTGAGTTGCTGCCACCCTAGCTCTGCTTGACTCAGGGGCTGTGTGTTTAGTGGTACTCAGTTATCAAACTGCTAAAGAGACAGTTAAGTGGCCCTGTATTAGGAGCGTAGCAAACCGTTGTTATCACTAACCATAACCAACTACCTCATGTCTTACTCACACGTCAGAAAACACTGAACATTTTCATAATGAATGCAAACATCGAACATGGCTATTGTTTGTTCGTACTCACCATTGTCAAGCTAGTATGTTAGTATTGGGAAATTTTGGTTGCACTTCCTCAGCCATTCTTGTCCCACTAACTTGCTAGTTGCTTTAGCTATACATCCCCCCAGCCCAGAGAAAGACTCCTGTCATATGCAATACGAGTGCAAAGGTTGCACAGGCAGGTAGGTATGTAGGAAGACAGTCAGGAAGCCTGTCCAATGTTTTAGGGCTGAATGAAAGACTGTATGGGCTTATAAGAGGCCTGCATCAGCCAAAGTTAATGGATTTTTTTTTTTACTTGTCTGAGCATTTGATTTATTGATAGCTGTTGGGATGCTAAGAGATTTTCGACAAACATAACAAGAAAATGCCTAGAATAACTTACCAATATTAGCTTTAATTATATAATTAGCCAAAAGTTTAGAGTGAACATACTTAACCGTCAAATTCATGAGCAGTGAAGGCTGATCGCTGATAGATAACTTTCACTCCTAATCAATAAAAGTGAAACTCAATCGTCCAAAGTGTTTGACTGGAAGCAGCAGCTACCAGATGACAGACTGAGTGAGGCAGAGTGGGGGGCTGGGAGAGAGTACGGACTCCTAACCCTGCTCCTGATGATCTACAACTACTATTCCTCGGTGCCTCCGGTCAGCTGACCAGCTGCTCCTTGAGGTACTGAGGTCTAAGCGGAAGCTCAGAGGGGAAAGAGCCTTTTCTATTGCCGGTCCCAAACTATGGAACGTCCTCCTGTTACACATCAGACAAGCCCCCTCACTGTCCATTTTTAAAACTCATCTTAAAACCCATCTTTATTCTTTGGCTTTTAACCCAGCATGAGGCTCTGCTCTTGTTTTAGTGTTTTATTGTTTTATCATTGTTATAGTTTTATTGTTTTTTATATCGTCTTTTATGTTTTTATGTCTTATGTTCTATTTAAGCACAAGCTTAAATAGAACAAGCGCCTCGGTCCTGACCGCATGACTGTTGTGCTCAAATGACGTTAAAGCACACCCTCAAGGATAATATTGCAATTATACAACTAATACCAACAAAAATGAAATCTATAATCAAAATATATCCATGTTGATGGACAATTTGCTCTCAAATTTTAAAGGTTTTTGTGAGTGTGCGTCGCGTTTCCATGGAAACACATGCCGTCTGACTAATAACTAAAACAAAATAAGTCACGTTCACGACGTCAAGCTGAAGCTCGTTTCCCTGATTTTAGACCCGCCCACAAGCTCCTCGATTGGCTCTGCCGTTTCTTGTGTGATTGGCCGTCCCCGCTGTCACTCCATCTTGCTTGCAAACCGGTCTGCTAGTTGTCCAAAGGGGTGTACTGCGAAGCCAGTTTAGTGGGTTAGCGAGGTATGTTGAGTCTAAAGCCAGGCTTCCCTGTACTACAAAGGTGGCTCTCTTTTAACCCGGCTAGATCACCATGGTAACTTATGCTTAGCTCATAACATGAGGGGTGTACTGCGAAGCCAGTTTAGTGGGTTAGCGAGGTATGTTGAGTCTAAAGCCAGGCTTTCCTGTCCTACAAAGGTGGCTCTCTTTTAAGATCACCATGGTAACTTATGCTTAGCTCATAACCTGGTCCCAACCAGGTTATGTTCAGAGTTTCAGCTTAAAATCGGCTATAAAAGCGCCGCTGTTTCACTGTGTAACTCATTCGGAGATGGCGTCACCATTCATTGAGAACCCGGTGGACCTCGGAGCAAGAATAATTCAGGCAGCACCACGACGTGAGCGGCTTCTTCAAGATCGCGCTGATCCGCTGGCATTTCCTGATGAAATTCTCTATGAGCGATATAGATTTTCAGCAGAGGGAATACGGTACATTTGCTCACTTATTGAGCCGAGTGTCAGGAATGCCACTCGAAGAAGCTGTGCGCTCACTGTCGGGCAAACTGTTTGTGTAGCCCTTCGTTTTGTTGCCACGGGAACCTACTTACATTCAGTTGGTGATGCAGAAAATCTGAGCAAGAACACACACTGACAAAATGATGGGGCAGCTTGGCTACATACCACTTTGAATGATGTTTTTGTATTTGGCTCTAACTTGCTGCCATGTCCGACTGCTGCTTCCACATCTTAATAAAATGCAACATGAAATATTAATTAGGCCAACCTAGTATTTATTTGTCACAGATAATGAGTGAAGTTAATTATTTCTTTGATGTTGCCATGAATAAACTGATGAACTGATAGATGTTTCATCCGTTGTAGGGCAGTGTACGCCCAAACACAAATCTTACAGGCTTGAGCTATTTTCACTGTCAAAAAGGTCTTTATTGTCATTGTACAGGGACAGTAGCTACATTTGCTTGTTCATCCCGACACAGTAATAAAAAAAATAAACACTTAACATTTATAGCCTACGCACACTCAGCCTCACTTTCAATAAAACACAAACGCGCATTCTATAACTGGGATCAGTAAAATGTGAAAACAATATAGACATCATTCAAAAATGAAAAAAGATAGTTGTTGCTTCAGTTTATTTATTTTTTAATGGATGTTGGTTGATATGTAGACGTTGCACAATGTTGAGCATTCAGAAATTAAAACACTAAGGGCTTAATATAATATTGATCATAATATTAATCATTGTTAACTTATACATTTACACGGTCAGCAGTTTTCTGCCAGCAGCCCTCCCTCGCTCTATTGGCGGCGACAGTGTTACTTTTTGCCGTGATGGTTTCTTTGAATTCTTCATAGCCTTGCATAATAAAAATCTGCTCATCTTGAGTAAAATATGTGGCCCGGGATCGATCCATTTTCTCACGGAAGTAGAATAATATGACGTCAAACGCCCTCTTTTATGTGAACGCGCGCAGAGCACAAAGCAGAGAACCGGACTTAACAAATTAAGTTGATAACCACCGTCGCAGTACCGTTTAACTCTGATTGGGGACTTGGGGCTTTGTTGAGCTGCATCATGAGCACAAAGCCTGGCTATGTTGAGCCCCCTTCGCAGTACAGGCCTCAGGAGTCCTATTAATCTGCCAATGTAAGTTGGGCGTTTGTTCTGCCTGGGTCATGTCCGCTAGAAGGATTGTAATATCAGAGGTTTCATTTACATTTACGTTTTATTCGGTGTCCATGTGCGTAGCTCATGCAGCTCTGTCTCGTTTGCGCTCCCTGACTGTTTGTTTGCAGTTTTGGCACAAATCTCTCAGATGGGCGGGCCTTTTCAGCAGAGCGTCCTCATTGGCTAATTAGTTGTTGACTGACACAGCTCAGTACCTATGGGTAGATAGCTAGCACGCTAAATGACCCTGGCTTTAAAACGGAGAGAAGAGATGACGAGGACGACAACGACACTGAAGAACAATATATGTATGTCATAACTACTTACATTTCATTAGTTTTTCTTGTTGTGGGTTGTTACTGTTGATCTTCATTGTCGTCGTCATCTTCTTCTTCTCTCCGTTTTTAAGCTGGGGTCGTTTAGCGCGCTAGCTACCTACACATAGGTACTGAGCTGTGTCAGTCAAAATCTAACTAGCCAATGGGGACGCTCTGCTGAAAAGGCCCGCCTACCCGAGAGGTTTGTGCCAAAACTGCAAACTAAAAGTCAGGGAGCGCAAACGAGACAGAGCTGCAGAGAGACCGCAAAGCTGAGAGTCAGCGCAAAAGTCTGAGCGGAGAGAGAGCACCAGAGGAAACCGTAAACAAAATGATGCATTATTAGAAAAGTAAAAGACCAATATTTTAAACTATTTGAGAAATTATTTGATTGCAAGTTCTAAGTTTTATTTTTGAAATGAGTTTTATGTTCTCTCAAATTCCTGTTTTTGTTTGACATTTAAGAAGTTTTGTTTGTTTCTTTTGGCACAAATCTAATTCCATATACAGCCATCCTGCAACACCTTCACTGGCTCCCAATAAAGTATATCCACTTCAAGATCCTCCTCATCAATTACAAAGCTCTCAATAATCTTGTAAAGTGTCTGAGTTTTATTGAAAGTGCTGATAAATAAAATATATTATTGTTATTATTATTATTATTATTATTATTATTATTATTATTATTATTATAACTGTAGAGCCTCAACAATGCAAATATTTCAAAAAGCTTATATTTAAAGCTAGGGTCTGTAATGTTGTTCAGAAACACATTTTGTTATACTGGGTGAAATGATCCTGCTATCCTGAGAGTAGTCAATACATTATGTATTCAGAAAAAGGAACGAAAATAATCGGACCTCTGTGGCAGCTGTAGGACTAAGAAAAAGCTGACCAATCCGTGCCATCCGATTGGTCAGATGCCTTCATGTCTCGTTCTGTCCCTCCCTCCTCCGCTCGTGCACACTTACGTTTCACTGTTGCCGGATATATTTAGCACATTCCTCTGCAGAAATACGGAGTTGCAGGAGAAGACGTTCATTTGGTTACAATGGCAGAGAAAATGCAGCCAGCGTTACTTATAACAGCTCACAAGGGCAAGGAAAGGCAAGGAAAAGAAAGCCTCAGACAGAAAAGGCTGCGACGAAAAAGGCTCTGGATAAAGAAAGAAGTCGGACTGAGTCAACATTGGTGCAGCGTTTGAGCGGTGGAGACAACTGGGGCATGTGAAGGACTTGAAAAGTGATGCAGAGGTAGCTCTCTTTCTGTTGGACAGGTAATTATTTGTTTTGTTTCAGGGGGATTTGTTATTTTCATGAAATATGTGAGGTTTGTCAACTTGGCTACGTTTGTAGCTCGTATTAGCCCAATGCTAATGTTAGCTTCTTTCTGTGTTGTTTTTAGCCATGAAAATGGCTAATGAGTCGGCCCAATTTCCACTGGATAGGGGTCCGCTGCGTTGCGGCACCGATCCGGTTTTGCTCCGCCTTCCGGCAGTCCCCACCGGTTGCGGTTCGAGTCCCACGGCGCAGTACGGTGGACAGCTGGCCTCACGATGTGTGCTGGTATCAACCCGGAGTGTTTTATTTTTGAAAAATAACCGGATGTAGTTTGTTATTTTGGCACTTGACTTCCTGTCTGCTCCGTGCTAAATTCAGCTGAATTGCTGCGTCTTGCTCCGGCATCTCCTTCTCCCTGCTGAGTCCCACTAACAAATGCGCGTTCAAGTTTGTGGGGGGCGTGGCTTTGGACGGAGCACTGACGGGATGGGGAGCGGGGGTGGAACTTAGAGGAGGTGCCACTTTCAAATCTTGCTAGCTCTCTTGCTAGCTCTCCGGGATTGTAGACCCTAGCTTTAATGCCAAAGAGATACACTTATTTTCATATATTATTTTTATGTTGAAAGGCTTTAACAACAATGAAAGATTTAGGGGAAAATACAATAAAACCTTGGATTACAAATGTGATTTTATACATCCAAACTCATGAGAATTGTGAAACTAAGTTTTATCCTCTATAAAATTGCATTTCTTTGAATGACTAGTTAATAGAGCCTGTGTTTATATTTTACAGTTCTAGGCTGACACAAAATATGTACTTGTTTGTATTCCAATGTCAGGGCATACCTGAAAACTGCATACAAAATTACTATTACTACTATTAAGCCTTTAGGCTTCTTTTAGCAAATTGTGTAAACTTTTGGGCCTGCAACTGTGCAGTTTTTGTTCACTCTCACAGCTCTCATTTGTATTTATATTTATATATATATTTATATTTATATGTATGGCGTCTATAGTATCATCAAGTTAGTGATAATTCTCAGTGGGTTCATCAAAACTAATGACCCCTATCGCATTGGACTTATGTCTCATTTTCACTGTGTGGCACAGCTCGGACGGACTTGCCTGGAACCGTTACTTTTGTGTTTTTTTAATTGGCAAAAGTTGTTGATTGTACCTGGAACCTGGCACTTTCTTGGGATCTCCTTGATCAAACTTCCAAAGGAGCTAAGCCAAAACCAGTAGGTAGAGAGGAAATACTGTGGGACACTGATTGTTCACTCAACACAGAGCAACCACAGTTGTCTTACCTGAGCTCTGATGTATTTACATCTGTCAGATAAATATAGAGGAAGAAAAAGTACAATATTTTCCTCCAAATTTCTGAATTGGAGTTGTGTAGGAATATAAAGTGACATGGAATGGAAACACTCAACTGAACAGTACCTTTTAATTAATTAAATTAATTATACTTAAGTACTACTTCACAAGATGTACATAGTAGGGGTGTGCCAAAATATCGATACTACGATATATCGCGATATTTCGTCTTGAGGTACGTTATCACTGGTGCCAAATATCGATATTTAAATTTTCTTTTTTTTTGGGCCCATCACCACCATCCCTCTTCAGAGGACAGCTTTATCTTTATTCAAACATAGGTATACAACCAAATAAAATTTTAAAAATGGTTTAAGTAGCTCTGAAACCCACACATATAGATATTTAATGATAGTTGTAGTCAGTGTGTGTGTTAAGAAGAGACACTGTGCAATAAACTCATTGTTTACTTGGCTGTCATTCATATGAAATTGATTGACAATGTTTTGTAATTCCTGTGAAATGGATTCAGTGCAGTCAATAAATTTTTAATTTCTTCAGTGACACAGATATCGTGATGTATCGTGGGTGAAATTTCTTGCAATATATCGATTATCGCAGAATCGCTGTATCGTGATATTATTGTTATCGTGGGCAAAATATCGTGATAGTATCGTATCGCAAGGTACCTGGTGATACCCAGCCCTAGTACATAGTATGCCCAAGAAACATGTTCATCTCAGTATTCTGTATTCTTTACAAAAAGGCAAGAAAAACTCACATATTCTCACAAACAAGTAGAAAGAAAAGCCAATGTCAGCCCTGTCCTTCTGTTCTAGCCATGCAAAACACACATGAACATATCACTCCAGTCCTCCTTATCTCTGGCACTGATACTGACACTGAAACTACAGTGTGTCTGTATGTGGAAGAAATGCACTGTTTAAAGAACTTCAGAGTTTCCCCTTTGGCCTTGTGTGCATTATGTAGAATTAAGCACAAATACTAAAAGAGGAAAGAAAGATTGCACTGAGGAGAGTTCCTCTGCATTGTTCTGATGAATGCTGGTTCCTTTAACCTGGTTTATTTATAGTGTTGTTTACAAGTATGTCATAGATTCATGTATGTAATAGTGTGATATCTGTTAATAAAATCATGGATGTTATATTACTTTTGTATCACTCCTTCTGCATTACTGTTGTTATCTTGCCTTTTTCTTTATTCCTACTCATTTCTTCCCCCAACTGAGCTATAAACATCCAGTGACAGATGACTGGTAACACTTATAGTAGCCCTGCTTTATTAGCATATTTAGCTTCAGTGTGAACAGGACTTAGGTCAAGCAGCCGTTTCCCATGCACCATCCTCTCCACTTCCTGTTGTCCCCCACTCCTTCGAGCACACACACACACACACACACACACACACACACACTATCTGTCTCTCCCACACATACACACACACTTCCTGCCATGACAAGGCTGAAATTAAAACAGGCTGTTAGTTTGGCCCCCTCTGCATCCGAGAGTGAGATTAGGGGAATTTTCTCACAGTCTTATGAGGATAGACAGATAGAGAGAGAGAGATTCCATGAGAAGAAGCTGCATCAAAAATGAGCTCCTGAATAAATCTCAAACTTGGACCTAAAAAGTGGAACATTTTATATAAGAATCTTCAAATATTCTTCAGAAAGGACTCTAAAGAAGAGGTGACAACATTAATCAGCAAAACAGAAGAAAAAAATATAATTTTTGGATATATTTTCTAAATCAAAACAACTAGCTAACCGTCAAATAGCTAGCTGCCAACTGTGTAGCTTGCTGTCAACTGCTAACTAGGCTACCACCTGCCACTGTTACCAACATTTACAAGGAGAAACTGCACTAAAGACAATTATAGAAGAGGTATCCTATCAGGGCTCCAGACTGCGACCAATTGGTCGCATTTTGCGACCAAAGTTTGAGACAGTGCGACCAAATTTTACATTTAGTCGCACATTTGCGAACAGTGAATTTGCCAGTAGTGGAAGGGGCAAATCAAATAATCTGGAATCTGGAATGACAGGGGGCAGGCAAATGTGTGTGAGAGGGCAGGGAATGGCACTGTAAGCGGCTAATGTATGGAAGGGGAGGGTCCAAAAGCTGTCCCAAGCGTGTAAGGAGAAGGTTTGGCAAAATGAACTCGGCCATTCCACCAGATACGTGTCCACTGTGCGGTGGAGCAGATACATTTTTCACTTGTCTTGACTTCCACCAGGTCTGCTGCGCTGTGTAACTGCTCCGTCCCAGCTCTGACAGTCCCAAGCCCTCCAGAACAGATACGCAGGAAGTGGCGGCTGGCCAATAGGGGGCGCTAGGGTGCCACCCTCCCTGATGGAAAGTGATTTTTAAAAAATATATATATTTTCTTTTTTTCAAAATAATAGTTTAAAATAAAAAATTATTGCTCATTCTACATATAAATGTGTTTTTAATTATCAAGAACGAACCAAATATATACATCATTTGCGTCCATGGTCATTTCCTCCTCTCCTGGGGCGATAGAAAAATCGCCCCAGCACTGCAGCAGCTCAGCCAATGGTAGACTGTTGCTGAGACAAATAAACACATAGCAATGGATAATTCAGCCAATTTTCATCAAATTTGATTAGCTTGAGGCAGTGGAAATATCACCCCTAGGCAACCCGAAACAAGTGTGGGAAATCGAGATGGTGGCGTAAAGTAGACAAGAACAAGAAAACACAGGCCTTCATCTACTCATAAATTCTGTAAAATATTTCTTGCTAAACCCCTTTGAAAGTAGAACTTTAACAGAAAAACTTCGTATTAAAGAACTTGGACCTGTGAAGCCCGGTCTGAATTTGCCACACGTAAAGTGTACCAGGGGAGCCTCTCTCTGAATTGGTATGACAGGACGACTTGGCTAACTGGATGTAGTTTTGCAAATGCAGTCTTCTGCTTTCCGTGTTTACTTTTTAAAATGTTGGGGACAGATACTACATGGACTGCAGCAGGAGGGTGAGGGTTAGGACATCTAGGAGTGCCACCAGAGATGTCACGGCACATGTTGTCACGGCAAATGCCGCTGTTTGGGTGAGATGGCGCGGCAGATGCCGCTGTCTGGTGGAGGTGCCACTGCTTGTGCCGCTACCCGTGACATCTGCCGGGGCATCTAGGAGTACCAGGAGGGATGTCGCGGCAGATGCTGCTGTTTGGGCGAAACGTTTGCCAGGAGGTGCCACTGCTTGTGCCGCTACCCGTGACATCTGCCGGGAGGTGCAACTACTTGTGCCGCTACCCGTGACATCTGCCAGGAGGTGCCACTGCTTGTGCCGCTTACCCGTGACATCTGCCTAGGCATCTGGGAGTGCCACTAGAGATGTCACGGCACATGTCGTCGCAGTAGATGCCGCTGTTTGGGCGGGATGACGCGGCAGATGCCGCTGTTTGGCGGAGGTGCCACTGCATACGCTATGAGTTTACAATTATTTTGCAAGGTTTTCTTGTTTGACTACCAACCCGGGACCATCTTAATTTTACTAACACTCAAATTACTTTGGAGCAACAATGTCCTTGAAAAAATTGCTATAAAAATGTATGCTAACAGATTAATATTTTTTTCTGCTATTTTTGCGCAATTCTCTTAAATCACTTCTGTCCTGTTCATAACCTTTCTATTATTTTGAGGAATATTGAATTGTCATTTCTTGTTGAAAAGGTATATAAAAATAAATACATATAAAAGTAAATCTATTTCCACCTTTCCACTAAAATAGTTTTTAATCAACATTAATTGATAAATGCAACCATTCAACATGGACAGAATAAAAGTAAACAAATATATAGAATAAAAGATTTGAACAAGGTTGTGTGTGTGTGTGTTTGTGTGCGTGCGTGCGTGCGTGTGTCTGTGTGTACGAGGATCACGCCTCCTCAAATCTCGATAACACTTTCAAGTGTCTTTTGTCGAACATCTCTTCGTTGAACTTTTCAAAGTCTGTCTTTTTTCGGAAAGCAAAAGTCAGCAGTTCTGCTGAAGAAGACTCGTAATGTTCACCCTCCCAGGTATGCAGTTCCTTTTTCTCCTCTTCATCCATGGAAAGGACAGCAGGCAGTTTGAGTGCCCCCTCAAACTGTGTCTGGTAGCACCAGTCAGCTGCAACCATCTCTCAAAAACATGTTTTCCTGCAGCAAAGATGAAAACATGGTAGGATATTGATGTCATTCCCAACTAATGCTTAACATTTATAAAGTAGTTACTGTACACCATTAACAAATAGATCATATTTTGTAAGTACGAATGCTGTTTTTATCAACAACTGTCATTCAGCAACCTAAAGTTGAATGTTCATTTACAGAAATAATCAATGGGTATGTGATTGAATGAACACACACCTGACAGCTAATGAAATGTATGTAAATAGTTCATGTATATTAATACTTGAAAATAATGTTTGCAACACATCTCTAGTAGGAGCTTGATCACTATGCATCATTTAGTTGCCTACCTCTGTTATATTGGGAGTGCACAAAAGCTGCCTCATGCCACAGTAGTGAAGTGATGCTGTATTGTCTTATGGTGCCACAACATACATCTTATGGAAAGGTTATATAAGATTCATGAGGTTAATGTTAAATCTTTTGTATTTTTTGGATCCCTCAGGAGGACCTGGAGGGTGTTGCTGAGGTGAAGGATGTCTCGGTTTCCAATCATTGTGATCTCGTTCCGGATAAGCAGCAGAAGATAGATGGATGGACTTCATCTAACAGGTTTATATTCAGCACTACTGTTATCTCTTTACATGCATATGAAATAATGAATCTGGCAACATGTACAGGTGTGCTTAAGGTGACATCATTTATTCATGATGTTCTGATGTCTGCAAATGTGCTGTACGGCTCCTGCCATCAGGTGTCACCACTGAGCATGTCAAGTGGGCTATGACATAAAAGCTGTAATACAAGATTATTATGTTTTGTATTTCATACTAAGAAGCAATAGTACTTTCTGAGTGCCAATATATATGTTAAACTTTATTGTTAAGTGCAGAAATTGTAACTTGTTACCTCTTCCGTGGTCTCTGTGTCCCCTGTTATCATCTCCTCAGCATTGGAAAATAAAAAATTAAATTATATGTAAATGGACTGGACTGGTGCAAAAACACTATGCCTCAACTGGCATAATGGGTTATTTAATGTTACACATTGGCATGTGCACCCACAGTGCAAATAAATGTTGTGTACCTTTTCTCTTCCTTGGCAGATGTGCTCTCCAGAAGCGTCGATTCAGCTCGATATCGGCACATGTTGCTTTTGGTTTGCAACCACCGAATCAAAACCTAAAAACCAAAAAATGTAATGTTAATAATAACAAAAAAGTGTGTAAAACAGTAATTAAATTAATTTGTCTTTTATACATGTCCTTTACAGTGAGAAGTTATGCTTCTATCTTGTTGTAGTTGTGGTATTTCTCCAAATTGTGTTGTCAAAATTCTAAAAAGTCCATTTACACTCATAGCTCTTAGAGGCATAGGCCATCAGTCACTCACTCATTTCTGCTGTAAATGTAAATTCTTGTAGTAATTATTAATTTTGTGCATATCCTCATTAGCTCACCTCTGGCAAAAAGGACCTCAGTAATAAACAGCTGCTTCTCAGTTACTGTTCCAGGCATGGACAGGAGTTTCTCCAAGCGCTGGATAATCTGTTCTGTCTGGGGTAACAAGTGAAGAAAAATTAAGTTCTATATATAACATGCTGCTATAAGACATTAATAATTCAAGAATTCAAGGCTCAATGTTATTACTATACTAGCCTATAATACTTTCAAATTCTTTATAAACACTTTATTACCACCAAAACTGTCTTAGGCACCCATGTGCTCTGTTATCTTTCCTCCTGCTTCTTCCATCTTTTTTTCTGAACAGATTGTATATCTTGTTTTGTTGTTTTTATAGGGGAGTGGAGTTATTATTAATTTTTATCATGTTAATGTGTGCGTTTTGAAAGCCAATAAAATGTATATTTTCAAAAAATAATTGCTTGTGTATGTGTAGCTGACAGATGTGTTCCTTAAGTCATACATGGTCTATGAAACAACTATAATTTCTTCCCATTCCCAGGGTTTAAATAACCTTAGCTGTGCAGTTTTGCTGTTGAATAGTGTGTGATATCATGTCATCCTTCTTTACCGTGTGTTGAATTTCAGCTAAAAAAAAATCAAAATTAAATAAGTATAACAATAACAATAATACGAACAGACAACACTACTAACCTTCATGTCATCAAATACAGTGAAATGTTCACTGTACAGCTTTTTTACGGCAGGATCAAACCCCCTGTGTCTCCACAGATACATTCTGTTGGAGAGAACCTGCCCACTCAGTAGGTTTCTCTCCAAATCCTGTAGAATGTCAGATGTATATTTACAGTTAGATTAAGGTTTCACCGGCTGCAATGGTATGTACAATCAGGGAATGGCATTTATGAGACAAAACATAGTACAGCTCACTGGAGAAAGTTCACAGTAGGCCAGGCCTGATATGTTATTACCTTTATCTCTCCATCGGACAGAATGTCATCTGCTTCAACGGACTTCATGATGTTGTCTCTGTTTTAGACAAAGCATTGCTAAAATTTGACCAAAATCTTTACATGTTTTATTTTGACATCATACACTTTAAATGACCAAATATTAATTGATAATACTGTGTATATATAACTAGCCTGATGTCTGATTAGGCTATACACATATAGCCTAATCAGACATCAGGCTAGTCCAAGAGCTTACAATCTATTGTGTAAATAGCTTTCTATGTCTTAAAAAGGTATTGAATTGTTGTTTACTGGAATTTGGCAAATGTTTATGTTCTCCATAAGAATTCCTGTGAACCCACAATGATGTGAAATATATTCTTTCTTTAATATTTAATGTAAAGGAACTGAAAATGACTGGACACATTAAGGTAAAGTCATCCTTATTCCTCCTTATCAAACTAATACGGTAAACATGTTGATTTCAATGGCTGCCATGGGTCTGACATGAGATTATTCTTACACATCTTGCACAATGTCTCATCCACAAAAGAAGTCTTTGAATGTCCAGTCACCCTCCACACCAGCACACTGAAAATGCAGCCAGTTTTTACAAACTGTGCATTGCACCCATGCGTATGTCTTGATGTGCTCATGGAAAACACTGGTGAAAAACAGAAGTGGGAAAGATTTACCAATATTCCACAAACAACATGTGTAAGAAATTAATGAAAATAAAAATAAACTTTTTTTATTTATTTTCTTTTTAAAGTTTTTTGCGCGTAGTTTCCTGTTCTGAGCGTCCTGACACTGGATGAAGTCTGAGAGCGGAGTCTGTACGGGAAGTGGCCCCACGCTGGAGGCCTGCCACCAGACATCTCCAGTGACATCTTCCCGCAGCAGCAGCATCTGCCGCGACATCCCTGCTGGCACTCCTAGATGCCACGGCAGATGTCACGGGTAGCGGCACAAGCAGTGGCACCTCCACCAAACAGCAGCATCTGCCACGACATCTCGCCCAAACAGCGGCATTTGCCGCAACATGTGCCGCGACATCCCTGCTGGCGCTCCTAGATGCCACGGCAGATGTCACGGGTAGCGGCACAAGCAGTGGCACCTCCTGGCAAACAGTGGCACAAGCACTGGCACCTTCTGGCAAACAGTGGCACAAACAGTGGCACCTCCCGGCAGATGTCACGGGAAGCGGCATAAGCAGTGGCACCTCCCGGCAGATGTCACCGGTAGCGGCACAAGCACTGGCACCTCTCGGCAAACAGTGGCACAAGCACTGGCACTTCCGGCAAACAGTGACACAAACAGTGGCACTTCCGGCAAACAGCTGCACAAGCACTGGCACTTCTGGCATACAGCATCTGCTGCGACTGCTAGCGGCACCTAGCTGCGGCATCTGGGGGTGCCACCAGAGATGCCGCAGCTAGGTGCCACTGCCACAAATTGAGCTTGCTGTCTCTCGAATATTATGTGCTAAATGTAAAATGGGGAAAGTGTCATTTGGTAAGATAGCCATTTGATAATATTTTAATTTTACCTCATTAGTAGAAGAGTCCACTGATAGTTACCGGTTGCACAGTATAAAAGGCGCTATTTACCATCTGTCTGTGTAGCTGGTTGGAACTATGACACTCATTATCATTTCGTCTGTAGCTGCTATTGTGAATTAAGTAATAAATACATAAAAATTGTGAAACCTGACCAAAGTCCACTACTTTTACTCGGCATCATCCAGCTGCTCACAGGTCGCCTTTCACAAGGAGTAAGAGACCTAAAACATCTGTCTGAGCAGATCAAAAAACATGAATACTTAATGGTACACTTAAACAACACTATCAAGCTAGCCATGCTAGGCAGGACTAGCATAGTTGCGCAGGATTGTGGTGAGAAAACACAATGAAGAGGTGGACATGAACAGACATATTTTATCGAAGATCATTGATTGTGTGAAATTCTGTGGAGCTTTTGAGCTGGCATTGCGAGGCTACGATGAGACAGCATCCTCCGATCTCCTGGCATTTTTCAGGGATTAGTCAATTTTGTGGCATTGCTGGACTGTGTTAGAGGAGCACCCGAAGATGGCCACTGTCTTTAAAGGCACCTCAAAGACAGTTAAGAAAAAAACTTTTGGACTGCATGCGAGACCACATTCTGGAGGTTGTAAAAAGGGCAGATTATCTAGCTATCCAGGCAGATGAAACAACAGACACTGCCACTCATCCAGCTTCCAAACGCGACCACCGACACAGTCACCACTGCAGTGTTGGAAAGGCTGAAGACTAGTCTTCCTGAAGGACGCTAATCGCCCAGGTCAATGATGGAGCTGCTGTGATGAGAGGAGTTACAGGTGGGGTGCAGCGCAAGGTTCACGACGTTCACAGGAGTGCCCACTATGTACACTGTTATGCTCATCAGCTGAACCTGATAATGCAGCAGGCAACATCCCACATCAGAGGTAAGCTGTAACAGTATTTTATATACAGATCTTGAGGTGTTCTACCTTCCTGTATAATTATGACAGTTAGCCTAAGTATTTTAATATTCTGAACTACTCACCACACCGCTACTGAAGAACGTAAACACGCTGAAATGTTTAGATGTTTTTTTTTCATATTTATATTTAACAATAAGCTGTCCTTGTTTTTCCATACAATTATATGGTCAGCTTGTAAGGAGATAATGATGATATTTACATGGTGAGATATGAACATTTATTCTACTGTTTATTATGTGTAGTCACTTTAAAAAATATATATATATAATTTCATAGATATGTGATACCATTCTGAGGCATGCTAAGGAGAGGTTCTCTTTCACCAAGCACCTCATCAGTGCCACTCTGCTGCAAGAAGACTTGTTTCCCCAACACAGTGTAAAGTTCCCGGATTAGGCACTGGGAACCACTGTGGAAGCCTATCTGACACTGGACAAGGCCAAGCTGAAGACAGAATTGTCCCTGGTCTATGAAAATGAAGAGTTCAATGCTTGCACTGGCTCTCATGTAGGTTTTCATGGAAAACAACCTCCAGGACACATTCAGTGAGACTGTAAGTCTTAAGATTCTCATCACCACACTGATGACTATAGCAGAATCAGAGCGGTGCTCCTCTACTTTAAAGTGGATAAAAACATTCCTTAGGAACACCATGGCACAAGACTGCCTGAACGCACTGGCTATGCTCTCCATGGAGAAGAACCTGATACAGAACATTGCAAAGCTCATGTTCAAATAAGAGCTGTCACTCACTCACTCACTCACTCACACACATTCACTCACTCTAAAACTAAAACTAAAAAACACACATATACAACTCAGTATTTGCAAACTCCAATTGGTACATTTGGTGTTCCTTTGAAAGTTTTTCTGTGTAAATCTGTAATCATAATCCACCTGTAAATATATAAATAATAAATAATATGCAATCGTATTGTAATTTTGTATTGTAATTAGTATTCACTAATATATTTAATCCAATTGCTACATTTTATGTTCCTATGACACAGTTTTTGTTTGTATATAGTTATTTTTAATCATCTACCTGTAAATGTCTCTCAAGAACTTTAATTTTCTGTCAAACTGTTGATTTCTAAAGGGCAATTAAATAATTATTGTTTATCCCTAAAACAATGGTATCTTTTCGTTTGGGTTCTTTTATTGGGATAGTTACCATAAGCCTCTGGCACATACAAGCCCCTCCTAGAATATTTTTCACCAGCCGCCATTCTATTTCTGCGGATGGGGGAGCAGGATGCAGCAATTTAGCTGAATCTAGCACCGAGCAGACAGGATGTCATGCACCGAAACAACAATACAACATCTTACTTTTCAAAATAAAACACTTCATGTTGACACCAGCAAATAAATCTAAAAAAACAGACAAATACAAGCTCTTCTACAAATTTTTCGGTCGGGAACACTTTGTGTTGTTGTTTTTATAACACATACCTATAACTGCCACACTGCAAAACTGGATCAGAGCCGTAACGCAGTGGACCCGTATCTGGTGGAATCTCGGGGTTATTTTCTCCCCCATAAGCCTAGTAGTGTGCCAGAGTCAAATCCTAACTCAGAGGATGAGTCCGAGTCTGAAGACACGTGTGTGGAAAAAGGGCAGAAAATACTGTTTTCGTGAAGAATGGCTGCATGGATTTGAGTGGTTAAGGTTTCTAAGAGAGACGAATCCCATAAACTGCAAATAATGCAGTCGATACCTGCAACATGTGCGGAACACGAAATTTGCAGGTAATGCTGGCACTACACAGTTAAAGCCTAACACACTGGTCAAACACAGTCAGTGCTAGTCTAAGACATAAAATATGCCGTGACCTGTGCTCCAATGAAAATGCAACTCCACCGGCAAGAGGCTGTTAATCAGTGCGCTGAGGAGGGCGAATTAAAGTGAAACTCTCGCCAAAAAGCAACCGAGGCTTTATTTGTGATTGAATATGAGTCAAACCTTCGTGTAAATGCATAATTACGACGAAAGAGGCACTTTTAAGATTTACCATAGTTTTGTTTTCGGGCAAGCTAATTTTCAATGGGGTGCAGGGGCACTTTTATGCTAGCATCAAAATCGCTATCTTTAAAACACTAAGAAGGCTCGACACAACATGAAACTTTGCTTGTCGTATCACCAGGGTCTCTACACATGTACATTGAAAACATTCTTTTTAGTAAACTTTGTGTATAGGATCATGTGACAAGGCAGCATGGCGTACTGAGTCACTTGGCGTCCGCATGTCAGAGAACTATCTATTGAATACCTTTAAAAACTTAGTGTTTTACGAACAAAACTAGGAATCTACCCCCCAAACAAAGACAAACTTTTTATGTCAAGTCAAGGCCCTCCGCGAGAGACGAGACAGACGGTGAAACAGCGTCAGGCTGCCTGGCGTTCAATCAAAGAGAGCATAGGAAACAATGAAGATCCACCTGCCTGGGCTGAAGAGCTACTGACACAGGTTACATCAATGAAAGACTCATTCCAACAAACGCTGGATGAGCTGAACAATTCAACGAAGGAAATTAAAAAAGACACACGGGCCATGGTGGCAAGAATGGGGAATGCCGAAAAACATATCGGCTCCTTGGAGGACAAACAAGCAAGTCAGCAGCAAGCCATACAAGATAACTCAAAAGAGATAAGAAACTTGAAAGCCAAAGTTTCTTACCTAGAGTCCCATAGCAGAAGGAACAACATGATTATCGTGGGCCTGGAAGAGGGCATGCTGGAGTCCGGTAATCCTGCAGCGGACCCAGGAAAGGAGCTGGCTGCAATACTTCGCTATATTCTTGACCGGCGTGTAACAGACCCAGCACCGGAGGTGGACAGACATCACAGGTCCCTTCGCCCACGCCCGAACCCAGGAGAACCACAGAGACCATACATTGTGAGGATGTTGAGATGGAGTAACCGACAGCTCATTCTAGGAGCTGCAGCAAAGAAGAAAAAGCTGACATGGAAAGGGAAATCTTTCCGTGTGTTTCAAGACCTTCCAGCTGATATCCAACAGAGGCGCACGGAGTACGGAGATATCAAAAAGAAGTTGCGTGGAGCGGGGATTCGCTATGGCCTGCTGTTCCCCGCAAGACTTATTGTGACCGTGGGTGAAGAGCAGTGTATTTACACAACACCAAACGAAGCTATTAAGGACCTGAGAGTTCGCCTCCCGTCTGTGTTTGGGTAAAGACCTAAAGGTATGATTATGAGCCCAGTATTTTCATCAGGTTGACTTTTGTTTCTCCCTCTTCCTGTTGGAAAGGAAAAGGGCAATTTAAGTTTAAAGGTTAAATAATAGACACTAAGTTCTGACTGTTGGACACCTCATATGACCTGAAGCCTGCTCCCGTTGGATCATGGATAGAGAAGGGGCACTGTCCTTTCTCTTGTTATATATAAAATGCTTTCAAATACTGGGATTATAAATTTACATGTCAGGTTCTAATGCCATAAGGGTGGTCAGCTGGAATATCAGTGGAGTCTCTTATAAAGTTAAACGTTATAAAATAATTTCACATCTGAAGTCTCTCTCATGTGATGTAGCTATGTTACAGGAGACCCATTTGAATGAAAATGAATCGTTAAAATTAAAGCAAAGATGGGTTGGCCAGGTATTTTTTGCGCCAGGGATTGGAGCATCAAGAGGCACAAGTATCCTCATATCAAAAAAGATATCTTTTCATTATACTGATGTGATTGCGGATAACAGTGGCAGGTATATCATAGTATCTGGTATTCTTCAACAGAAAAATTACACTCTTAAACATCTATGCCCCTAATTCTGGGCAAGTTGAGTTCCTATCAAATTTAGCTCTTCTTGCATCAAAGTTTGTAGGGGATCCTATTCTACTTGGTGGGGATATGAATCTGGTAAATAATCCACTGTTAGATCGCTCCAGTCGCCCCCTACCGGCAGATGCTGCTCTCTCCACTGCTTTAGATGAGCTTCAGAGGCTGTTGGGGGTAACTGATGTTTGCCGATGTGTAAACCCACTCTCTCGTGAATACACTTTTTATTCTAAAGTACATAATTCGTACTCTAGAATAGATTACCTGCTCCTGTCAAACTCAATAACAGAAAATGTGATAAATTCAGAGATCCACACCATTTTAATTTCAGATCATGCTCCCATCTCTGTTACATTCTCTCCTTGCTTTAATGTGCATAAAACAAAACGGTGGAAGTTCAATAACATGCTTCTATGGGACAAGAAATTTGTTGCTATGATTAATGAAAGAATATCAGATTTTTTTGAGATGAATATGAACTCGGTTGTATCCATTTAGACAGTTTGGGAGGCTTTTAAAGCCACATGCAGAGGTTGGTGTATTAGTTATGGCTCTGCAAAACAGCGGGAAAGAAGTCAAAGAAAAAATAAATTGATGTCAGAGCTAAAGAACCTGGAAGTGCAGCATATGAGAGATCCTAATGATCAGAAATTAAAAACAATAGTGTTACTTACGAGAACAGAGTTACAGTCAATTATACATGAAGAAACCTCTACTGCATTATATAAATTAAGGAAAAAACATTTTGAAACAGGCGACAAAGTTGGCAGAATGCTTGCACTAAAATTAAAACAAATTGAGAGTAACTCATCCATAACGACCATATATGATCATAATGGATCTTTAGTATGTGAGCAGAAATAAATAAATAAAGCATTTCAAGAATATTACTCAAAGTTGTATGAATCAGAATGTAGATTTAATCCTGATATGATTGATGACTTTCTTAGGTGTGCACCTCTCCCCCAGTTGAAAGAGGACGATAAGACATATCTGGAGAAAGATGTCCAGGAACTGGAGGTTAAGGCAGCCGTTACAGCTCTCGCTGCTGGTAAAGCTCCAGGTCAAGATGGTTTTAGTGTTGATTTCTATAAGTGTTTCCAGGAAGTTCTATCTCCATTCTTGACCTTATTGTACAGGGATATTATTGCAACTCAATCCATGCCCCAAAGTATGAATATGGCTGTTATTTCCGTATTACCAAAGCCGGGCAAAGATCACACAAAAATGGGCAATTTCCATCCTCTAAGTTTGTTAAATAGTGATTATAAATCTTCGCAAAAACTCTTGCAATGCGCCTGGAGAAAGTCATCTCATCACTAATCCATTTGGACCAAGTTGGTTTTATTGCTGGTCGTTATTCTGCCCATAATATGCGAAGACTGTTCGACCGGATAGAGTGGTCTTATCTGTTCCATATTTTGACCAAGTATGGTTTCGGACCAGTATGCATACAATGGATTAAGGCCCTCTATCACAATCCGGTCGCATGTGTCAAAACTAATGGTTTAATCGCACCCCCTTTTCACCTTTTTAGATCCACCAGACAAGGTTGTATAAAGAGTATAACAGGTATCACACTTTTTAATTATGACTTTAAAGCTAATCTTTACGCGAACGACATTTTACTGACATTGTCTAGACCTGCTCTTTCTGTGCCCCATCTGCTTAAACTCATCAGTAATTTTGGTGCGTTTAGTGGTTACAAGATCAACTGGTCAAAGAGCGAGGCCGTCTCTCTAAATCGTCTCACACACTCAGGTCATTTGAGTTCAACACCTATTGTCTGGAAAACCGATGGTATGCGATATCTTGGTGTCAATATTACATCTCCGATTGACAAAATTTTTGAGCTAAACGGCCCTAAATTACTGAAAACTGTGAGGGACGATTTCAACAGATGGACAAATTTACCATTATCATTGTGGGGGAGGGCAGAAGTGCTCAAAATGAATGTGCTCCCACGATTAGCTTTTCTCTTCTCCGCCATCCCATTAGAAGTCCACCAGAGATGGTTCAGAGAAATCAACACATTATTTTCTTCATTTCTATGGAAAGGTAAAAAACCTAGAATAAGTCTGAAAAATTATCTATTCCCAGGAAAAAGGGTGGACTAGGGATACCAGATATTCATACTTATTATTTGGCGTACAATGGTGTATATCCCTTATTCTGGGCATACGAGAAGGAGCAGGCAGTCATGGGTAGCTGGAGATGGCTGGAGCAGAAACTTGTCACTGTGAACTGTAAGAATATCTCCTTAGCCTCACTCTGGTATCAGACTAAATCTAATAAAATCATAAAAAATCCCTTAATTTCATTCTCGAGTAGAATTGTCATTGAAATACACGAACAACTCAAAATGAATGGTCTAGCTTTACCTTCGTGCCCCATATGGAACAACCCAGTATTTAAGGCCGGGGGAAACCTATTAGCAATGACTCATGGCAAGAAAAAAACATCACCAACCTATGTCAAATCCTGGGAAGCAATGGAGAAATGCTCTCTTTTAAGGAACTCAAGGAGAAATTTGGTTTAGATAACTCGGATACATTCCAGTATCTTCAAATCAAGTCCATCATGCAAAATTTCGCAAACATCGTGTTAGCAGATAATGAATTCTCTGATATTAAGTTCAGGGATGCAGTCTCTGGCAGTGGAAAGGTATCTAAAATCTAAAGGCTGTTATGTTGCACTTCTTCTTGCATTTCTTCTAAAGTTATAAAAGCACAATGGGAGAAAGATTTGGGAATACACTTAACATCAGAACAATGGGAAACTATTCTGAGCCGCTCAAACAATCTTTCAAAATGTGTCAGGTATAAAATCATACAAATCAAAATTCTGTTCAGATCCTACATCACCCCACATAAACTTAAGAAAATGAATTATGGCGTTACAGATAAGTGTTGGCATGGGTGTGGAATGAATGGAACTCTCATCCACTTGCTGTGGCATTGCCCAGAAACACAGACATTTTGGTCAAAAATCAGAGATTATTTATGTAAGTTATTCGAAATCAACTTTCCACTGGACCCAGCAGTGGGCCTTCTGGGAAAACAGATAGAGGGAGCAAACACAAAAAAACTTCAATATTTGTTAGACCTAGCCTTCCTTTCAGCTAAACGACTAATTCTTCTGAACTGGAAAGAGAAGAAACCAAATTGTTTTGATATAGATAACTGGCAGAAGGACTTTCTGGAACTTGTTTCTATGGAACAAGCAGCCTCTGTTCTGCAAGATCTGGGCAGTGACCACACAGATCCTCTGAGTCAAATCATGTCACTCTTGAAAGAAAATCAAACTGATGAGGATATATCCTGACATAACACTGACAATGACAAGCCATTTTGTTCACTTTTGTTTATTGAATTTTATGTAGTTATTCATCATTATTATTGTTGTTATTATTTTTTTGGTGGTACACCTATAGAGAGGTGAATGTAGTTGATTGAGAGGTAGTCACTGGACCAGGCTTGTTGACTCTCTCTTTTCGCTCTATAGGTGGAAGAGAAAAGGATTAAATGTTTCCAGATGTTAAAATGTTGCTTTACATTGTGAGCGGGCAGAATGACAGCCTCAATTTAGCACTCTCCGTGCGGTGCCCGGTCTTTGTGGGTTAGGTCCCCAGCCCTGCCAGTCTCAGAACGGGACCACTCCCTCTTTGTTTTGTGTGTGGGTGTGTGTGTGTGTGTGTGTGTGTGTGTGGGAGGGGTGTTTTATGAATGCATTCATGAACTTCCACTCATGTTTTGTTTTTTTTGTTTTTTTTCCTTGCTATTGTGGATGTTGCAGTGAGTGTTGTTTTTGTTTCTGTTTGTTAACTTTGTTGTACTGTATACGTAAAATAAATCATAAAGTTTGTGAAAAAAAAAGTAAACTCTGTACACAAACAAAGTTTTTGAACTACTCACCGTTGGAGCTGGATCTCCGGTGTGCCGCCGTCAAGGCAGACAAAAAGTGTCCATCCTCGAGTACGACCTAACAGACAGGAGAGTAATGGTGGACCTCCTACCTGTCGATCAACACTTTTGTCTGCCATGACAGCGGCGCGCCGGAGGTGCTACTGCTAACATGAGTTGTCCAAAAAATTTCTCCTTTGCTTTTGGGTGAGAGTTTCACTTTAATATTGAAGTTTAACATGACCTTTTTCATTGCCAAGGAAGAACTACCCTTTACCAAATATAAAGGCCAACACGACCTGCAAAGAAAGAACTCAACATCATATACATACATACATAGTGAATATACATCATAAGTGTATACATATATATATATATATATATATATATATATATATATATATATATATATATACAGCAGCTAGCAGCAGCTAGGGAAAAACCCAAGGAGAAGACACTACGTGAAAATCCAGACATCCTCTTCACTGACTACACCCAACACAAAGAAGGAAGGAAGAAGAACAACCTCATTTTCTTCCCTAATTCCATCTACATCTGGAAAGATACTCTGTGCAACAAGTATGCATACATATCCAGTGAGGGCATCAGCTCAGAAGGCAGATTGAAAATCTGTAAAGATCAACACCTTGACAAGGATGACCCTCTGCTCATCATCACATACTACACCAAAGGAACGATCATGGTCCAGGGGAATGAAGCCAACCTAGAGTCCTTTGAAGAGGCATTCTCCTTGTTAAAAGCTGAGGTGATCACCAAGAGGATACATTTCCCCTCTCACAGTGAAGATGGAGAGGAGAGTATGGCCCTGCTGGAGCCTGACTATGCTGAATCCAAAGAGCTGACCCAGGACAGTCTGTCTGACCACTAAGACAACACTGTGCAGCAGCTTCATGAGGAGCTCCAGCAGCTCAAGAGAAACAACCAAGCCTTGGCATCTGACCTCAGAGGAATTGTAGAGGCACTAAAACAGGATAACAATGTGCTCCGTGCTCAGTTAGCCAAAGTGAAGGAGGATGCTGAGAAAAGAGAAAGGAGCTTCACCAGGAAAGTCCAACACCTGACAGACCAACTCTCAGCAGTCCCCACAATGACAACTACAGAGACACAGACTCTCCCTGCTAGTGTCCCCAACCCTGCCTTGTCTCCGTCCCACTGTCTCTGCTCTGCACCCAGCCCAACAACACCCTGGCCACTCCTGATACACCCACACAGCCAGCCACCAACAGCCAGCTCTGCCCATTCCAGCTTCCCTCCACTCAGCAACATCCACCTGGCCCTCCACCCAACCATTGGCACCAGGGACCTCTATGATGGACTCCATCTTCACAAAGAGAAGGTGAAGATCTTTGCAAAGACCCTCAATGACACGGGCCAAGGATGCAGTCCTTCCACCTTCTCTTCTACTAAAAGCTTCAGAGACCATCCAAGACCTCCTCTTCTCCATCACCACCCCAGGATCATTCCCCCTGCTGTGAGGAGACACAACAGCTTAACCTTATTATTTAGTATTATAAATGTATAGATAGTTGTAGGTGTTTTAACATTTGTCTCACTATACATGTTCATTTTTTTATGTGTTTAATTCATATAAGCTGTTGGAATTTTCAGGGTCTCAACTCCTCAACCTCTGAGCTGAAGAGCAGAAACCCTGAATTCATTAAATCTATCAAAGATGTTGATATAATTGTATTGACAGAAACATGGTGTCAAAATGATTTGCTCACTCACTGTGCTCAGGGGTTATAATGAAGTCATGATGCCCTCTGTAAAATTAAAAAAACATACGCAAGGGCAGAACATCGGGAAGGATCTTGGTGTGGTTTAAAGATTTTTGCCGTCACATATCACCAGTAAAACAGGGTAAATCACACATTTGGTTGAGATTAGATCAAACCCTAGGCATTAGTGACAGGGATCTATATCTATGTGCTATTTATATACTCCTAGTATATTCTCCTAATTTTGACGAAGACATTTTTGACACTCTCCATTCAGAAATTGCCTACTTACAGGCCCAGAGAAACTTGCTTCTAACTGGAGATCTGAATGGAAGAACAGGAATTGAACCTGATGTCATGGACCCACAGGGCAACAACCATGTATTTGGTCAGGCCCCTCTGTTTACCACACCAACCATCACCTATCGGAACAACCTTGTCTCTGAAATAAATAAAAGTGGCAGGGAGAGTGCATCTCTGTCGGGCCTTGGGCCTGTACATAGTTAATGGTAGGTTCAGAGGGGACTCTTTAGGGAGACTCACATACCCCTAAGCTCTTGGGTCTAGTATAGTAGACTATGCAATCACTGACGTTGACAACTCCACTATCAGTGCATTCACTGTCAGACAGCAATCCCCACTTTCAGACCACGACCAAATAAATGTGTTCTTAAAACTCTCAGTAGCATTTATTGAAAGCACAATGTAAGCAATGTTCATTATAATCGCGCAATAATGTCATATTTACATCTTTAAAGATTTAGTCCACCCCCCCTCCCATTCTTACAAATGGTTGAGTCCACCCCACACTCTTTCCAACGGGTGGGGCTAGCAGCTGCAGCAGCGTGTGGACGGTAGAGTCCTACAGAGAGAGAGTGGCGACAACGGAAGTTCAAAACGCTGGCGGATCACGTGGTACATGTAGCCTCCAAAAGGTCCCGGAAGTGCTTGGCGGGCAATTGAAAACACTAGGAAAACCACGACGATCAGTAAATAATGGTCAATAAATGCTTTGCTTTGCAACATTTAAATGCTTGTGGTAATTGCTTTTAACTCCGTTAAGTTTACTAAACCTGTACAGTCGTTGAAAATCGCAATATTTTCTCTTTTTTCTTACTTTCAGACTTGAGTGAGGAGACAGGTGACTAACAATGATCTGCCCATTGACTTCACATTAAGTCTGGACTCGCAACAACATTATGATGATAACTGTGTTCTAATAGGAAATCCATGGCAAATAAATTACACTTTGATTCGAATTCACTGCAAATAAACTGAATTCTATCACTATTTGTTAACTATTCCTACTTATCCCAAACTTACTCTACTCAGTGATGCACAATAAATCAGTCTTGTTTTTCTCAAAGCACTTAATACCACAATGAATTCCTTAAAAACAGTATCTAAAGAAGTCAAACAGATCAGCATGTCAAGCTGTTTGTGTCCTTTCCACTATGTAGTCCCTGACAGTCCTTGACACCATGGTGTACTGTGCTGCATGGGGATGCTCCAATCGCTCAGAGAAAGGTGTGCGCATGTATGGCTTCCCCAGAGACAGAGACAGGAGAAAATCATGGGTGGTTAAAGTCGGAAGGAGCCATTTAACCACCTACAAAGATGTTACCAACAAAAAACATATGTGAGGTAATCATATTCAAGCAATGCATTTGCACACTTACAAATACCACACCATTGGGAAGTTTAAGATGTTTTTAATTAAAAACAGAACACTGAACAGGAAAAACAATGCAAAAACCAAGGGAAGTTAAGGGGTGAAAAAAAAGAAAAGAAAAAGAAAATGACAGGAAAAAACAACACGTAAACATTAACGGCCATCGTCAAAACAAGACCCAAACCAGGAAGGTGAACAACGGGCAACCCAAGAACAGCTGAAGGTTCTTCAGGACAGTGCTGGACAAGGGCAGAAAGTGATACACAGCTGAGCACAGCAACTACAACAAAAAATATTTTAGAATTTAAAAGAAGTCCCACTTTATCATCTCTCTGCTTCTGTGTCTGCACTCTGCCTCCTCCTGCAACCTGGAAGAGCGCTGAGTGCTGTCTAGTGCAGGAAATACAAGGCAGAGGGATCTCATACAACCCCACAAAAAAAGTATCACTTTCAGTTACGGAGATTCACATTTTCTAATCATCAACCGCTTTTGCTGCTCATGGTTAATTAAGTATAATCAGCCACTGATGTGTAACATTTCGTCAAGTTGCCTCAGGAACTGGATGTGTTTTATATGTGCAAAGATTTTAAACATATCTACTAAGTGTAATGTGCCATCTGGTAGTGTGTATTCAATCACTATGGGATATATGCCAGACATGTCCATAGTGCTAGATAAAAGTCAATTGTTGAGTGTGAAAACTAAGGTAAAGTCACTCTGCAGGCGCATTTTGAGGCTGACCAGTTTGTGAAGACCAGCAAGACCAAAAGGCCTAAGAAAAAAAACTTGTCACACTGAAGTACCTCAGGATAAAAATTGTCACACTGAAAGCATTAGTAACTAAGTTGTTACACTGAAAGGTATCAGGAAAAATTTTTTCACACTGAAAGGTATCAGAAACTAAGTTGTCACACTGAAAGGTATCAGGATAAAAATGATCACATTGAACGGCATCAGGAAAAGAATTATCACATTGAACAGAATCAGTAACTAAGTTGTCACACTGTAAGGTATCGGGGAAAAAATTATCACATTGAACGGCATCAGGAAAAAAATTATCACACTGAAAGGTATTAGGAAAAAAATTATCACATTTAACGGCATCAGGAAAAAAATTATCACACTGAAAGGTATCAGGAAAAAAAATATCACATTTAACGGCATCAGAAACTAAGCTGTCACACTGAAAGGTATCAGGAAAAAAATTATCACATTAAATGTCATCACACTGAAAGGTATCAGGACAAAAGTTGTCACACTGAACGTCATCACACTGAAAGGTATCAGGACAAAAGTTGTCACACTGAACGTCATCATACTGAAAGGTATCAGGACAAAAGTTGTCACACTGAACGTCATCACACTGAAAGGTATCAGAACAAAAGTTGTCACTCTGAACGTCACCACACTGAAAGGTATCAGGACAAAAGTTGTCACACTGAATGGTATCGGGAAAATCAGTTTCCTACAGAGGTTGCATAAGTATGTTGGCCGACAAGGGCAAACGCGCAGTAACGGCCAAACGTTGCAAATACATAAACGATGCAGAACCAAAGACACGAACACGAAGATTATTATTATTATTATTTTTTTGCATAAGCAAAATGCTTCTTGCTAACACTAGAAGGGCCTGAAATCCAACTCTACTAGAACGGTCATAAGTGGTCATTGTGACCGCTAGATATTAAACTCTATAATCTCCCATGTAAATACCCAACTGAGTGACGAATGCATTCATTGTGTCATGATTTTTTTTTTAAAAACGAAATAACACCAATATGTACATTTTAACACGCTTAATTATACATTCATCAATATTCATATCATGCACATAGTAAACCGTAATTATTGCATATATTTACACAAGATTTTAATAGAGAAAACACAGAACAAGAAAATTAACAATTAAAAATAACTTAATTGATTATGAAACATTTTATTTTAACACTTAAAATAATAATAATAACAATAATACTAGAAAAACTTGAAAGGAGCTGATCTAAAACAAAAAAGAGCTGTTTTGATCACTGGTCACAGTCTGCAGACTACCTCCACTCTCCTCACAGTCACCATACACGGGCTTGTGGCATTTCAAGTGTCCGAGGTTTGGTTCCGTTTGCAGCTCTTTCAGACCGGCACTGCCTCCGTCTCCGTGTCTGCTGCTGCGGTGGTTGGTCCAATGACTATTTTTTATGTGGCTGTTTGGTGCGAGTGTGACAGAGCTTTTCCTGAGACCTTATACCTTTTCATCTGAGGTCTGACGCTGAAGCCTGATCCTGAGGATGTCCTAAAATGTACACCGTACTGCAGAGAAGGATGCAGTCAGTTAGGTTTGAGCTGGGTATTTTGACAGAGGTGTTTGACTTCATCAAACTGAAGGCCGATGAGTTTACAGACCTGGAGAGGGAGTGTGTGTTGACCCTGGATGAAATGGCGATAACACCAAGTGTGGAGTTACACACGCTGTCAGGAAAACTGTATGGTGATGTGACTTTGCCGGGTCACGCAGGGGTAGCAACACATGCATGTATGTTTATGTTGGCTGGAAACACAACACGCTGGAAGCAAGTTGTTGCATACCATTTCAGTGGCAATTCTACCAAGGGAGCAGAGTACAGGCCAATCATTACTGAAATAATTCATAGGGCAGCATCCATTGGGCTACATGTGATGAACGTCACCACTGACATGGGTAGCCCTAACCAGGCCATGTGGAAATCCTTTGTGGTCGACCACAATAAAACATCGGTGGCACATCCAGCAACACCAGACAGGCAGCTCTACTTCATGCCTGACATCCCACATCTGGTGAAAAATCTAAAAAGTGCCCTTATCCGTGGACAGGTGTTTTTCCTTCCTTCAGATGTTGTCCAAAAACAGAACCTCCCCTCTAATGAGGTTTCTGTGGTCCCAATTAAGGACTTAATTCAATTTCAAGAAGGAATGGCATTAAAACTAGCTCCTCAATGGACAGCTGCAGCCATTGGACCAAGTCACTTTGAAAAGATGAGGGTTGGGCCAGCTCTGAATGTTTTCAGTAGGGCAACAAGTGCTGGGCTGATAAACATGGTGCAGCAAGAAAACCGCCCTCTATCCTACATGACTACAGCATGGTTCCTGGAGCAAATTGACAAGTGGTTTAATCTCATGTCATCTCGGCATCCAATTACAGCCTTGAGCATGCTCAAGATGGAGGAATACCAGAGGGCCATTACTTTCCTCCAAGACATTGGGCCTCATTCACCAATATCTCCTTAAGAACCTTCTTAGATTCTTTCTTAAGTTGTTCTTAAGAGGTTCCTTAAGAAAACCCTACGTCAGATTCACCAACTCTTTCTCAAGCCTCAGAATTGTTTGCAGCTGTGTTCTTACATTGATGAAAGCCACAGGAGCAATATATATGCCATTGTTTTGCGGGCCTTGGATGGAGAAATGCCACGTATAAATAGGGTGGGGTGGGGGGGGGTTACTAATTGATGGCATGTTTCCAATTTACTTGATTTATCTTAAATCATTGGCACATTTAATTTATTTTAGAATTTAAATTCTTTGTAAATTACCAAAAATATTAAATGAATAAATAAATTAATAAATATGACAGAATTATCACTGTAATATTGCATTTTATTGAACTACACAAGAGAAGAAAACACAACCATGCCAACATTTCGGCACTGAAATGTGCGTAAGAGTACTCCTGAGTGTTCGTAGGATTTGTTCTTGCCTAAGAAAAAATCCTAGATAAGAAAAAATTCATGAATGCCACAATCTTCGTAAAATCTTCGTAAGTGGGACTTAAGAACAAATTTGTTCGTAAGAATGGTTCATGAATGAGGCCCATTGTCCATTTGTTCCGTGGCATGAAGATTGGTGCAAAGGGATGGTGGAAGCCTGTTCAGTCAGGAGTGATAATGGCAACATCATCAATTCTGGCCATACAGGATGAGATGCTGTCAAGAGGACACAGGTTTGTGTTAACGTCAAGGTTCACTCAAGACTGCCTTGAAAATACATTCAGCTGTGTGAGGTCTAAAAATCCTGTACCAACTCCAGTGGAATTCCACCATGCTCTCAGGATCATATCTGTGGGGCAGTTCCTCACCACGATCAAGTCGGGCAGCTACCAGGAGGACGACAGTAGCTTCTTGGCAGACTTCCTGGACAGAGTGGAGCAAAATGTCACTCCGTCAGTTAGAGTGGAACAACTAACAGTGGTGGACAGAGCAGCACCTGACCTAACAAAGACGGAAAAATGTATAATGTATACTATTCCATCTTGCAGGCTACATTGTCCACAAGATCATCAAGTTTGCCAGCATCTGTGAAAACTGCAGAACTGCAACACAGCACAGTGATGACAATCCTGTGGGAGAAAAAAGCATGTTGTTGAAGTTTAAAGAGTTCAAGTCAGGTGCCCTCTGCCACCCCTCCCAAGAAGCCTATGATGTCATTCACCACATTGAGGAACTGTTCAGGATGAAGACTGCTTCCTCCCTCATGGAGCTTCCAAACGCAGTGGGTGTGTTGGAGAAGGAAGCACTGGCACTCTCAAGCAGACTTCCATCATGCTGTGGAGTAAAAGAAAAGATAATCAGGAGATTTATTAGGTTGAGGTTGTGGATTGAAGCAAAAAAAAAAAAAAAAATGACAGGAAAAAACAACACTTAAAAGATGACCATCTTGGAAGCAAGAGCCAAACCAAAAAAGTGAGAAAGAACAGTGTCCTAAGTTCAACATCAACCAACCCCAGAAAAGCTGACAGTGCTTCAGGACAAATCCAGCATCACTGCCCCTCCACCAACATAAACCCAGCCACCCTCAGTAATCCCCCACCTACCAGCACCCAACCAACAACACTAATCCTCTACCTACCAGCACCAAATCCACATCACTTCTCCCTCACCATCCAGAATCCAGCCAACACCAGTAATGCTCCACCTACAAGCACCCAACCATCCCTGCTCCTTCACCTACCAGAACAAAGCCAAGATAACTAACACTCCATTTGACTGCATCCACCTAGGCTAACAAATCCTCCACCTACCTGCATTCAGAAAATGTCACTGCCCCTCCACCAACTACCAGCCCCTGCTACATCACTAACCCTCCACCTACCTGTATCCAGAGAATATCCCTGCTCCACCAACTATCAGCCCCTGCTACATCACTGCTCCTCTCCAGCCGACATCACTAACCCTCCACCAACGTGTATCTGGAAAACACCACTGCTCTACCAACTACCAGCCCCTGCTACATCACTGCTCCTCCCCAGCCAACATCACTAACCCTCCACCTACGTGTATCTGGTAAACATCACTGTTTCACTACAAATCTTTAAGAGACATGTAAACATCCTTGTCATCATCACTCCTGAGCTATAAGATATTTAATCCTTACTCTTAAGTTCTTCTGATGTGCAGCATCAATGACGTATGATTACCTAAATCATTAATCAACTACATATTCATTACAGTTACTAAGACAATCCATTTCAGTTGCTCTGCCATACATTCTTCATTTATCAAACTTATATATTTCTAGTTTTAGCTGACATTGTCAAAAAGGTGATCATTCTGGTTACTGTTTATTACGGGATTCATAGTGGATGCTGCTGTGCTTAGGTGCATTATATTCATCAGTGTTCCTGATATTTTGCCATCTCCATTAAAATACTAGAAAGGAAAAATATAAGCAACAATTGTTGAGATACAAAAAATGACAAAAACTGAACATGTATAAAATTTATAAAAGCAGAAGTTATGGCACAGCTGTTGTACAGCACTGAATGATGTTGCACAGGTATATCAAATAATATGACTAACAGCAATAGTTATGTTTAGTAAGGTAATACCCATCTAGTATGATTTATTATGCCTGACCCACCTTATTATGCTTCCAGTCTCACTGTGGTCCACTCAGTACTCCTGGCCTGCAGCATCACTGACGCTCCACAACAAAGTGTACTGTAGGTTCCCAAATATATGCAAGATAATATCACCTGTTAGGGACATTTGTTTATTATGACTGCTTGAAAAAAAAAAACGCATTATGTCTTTTTTTAGTCTCACCATTGTCTGCTCAGCACCCCTGGCCCGCAGCATGCAAATAAGTTATGAAGAGGCATCCCTGGTTCTTGACCGCACAGACCCAAGTGCAGGTAACTGATATACATTGAAAATATTATATATTTTGTGTGTGAGACATATATATATTGACATACACATACATATATGTAGAAGAGACTGCTATGGTGATCATTCGCTGTGCATGCACCCATATAACCATGCCGGTATAAACCCAGTTTGTGTTCTCACTGTCCAGAATCACAACAGTAGACACACCTAGTATTTACGTGATTTGGTCGACTGCCCAGCTTTACAATATATACTATACTCCTATCAGCTTTTTGAAAGAAAATCAAGTTGCTCAATACACACCATAGTAATAATATTAAACTACCAGAATCACCCTGTTATTATTTGCAAGAAAGTTTATCACCGGGATCAGGATCGGCGGGTGCGGCTCAGTTTTGATATTCAAATGTGAACTTTTCACCCCGCACTCAAACCTATATCCCTATATCCAAATGAGATAGATAGATAGATAGATAGATAGATAGATAGATAGATAGATAGATAGATAGACAGACAGGTAGATGAATGACCTGGCTAGTAGTATAAATTGACAGCGTTGTATTAAGTTATATTTAGAGAACAGAATTTGCATGTATCAGCCTGTTGCATGTGTTGCTATCGTTATCAAACGTGCTAGCTTAAACTTTTATCTGTTAATATTCTCTAAATCTTCTAATCTGGACGGAAACAATCCGCCAACATATTTAATTACTCATGTCAATTTAATTCCGATGCACTACTAATGTGAAAATATCATTCTTTAACCATTTTACCTTGATCAAGTGTTGCTCCGACCGTGTGCTCCATAAGAATTACATTGGGCGGAAGTTAGCTTTTGCTAACTTCCGGGAACTTTTGAGGGGCTCCATGCTCGACCATTGCTGTGAAAAAAATGAACCATTGCAGTGAACGTAGGTGGCGCCACTCTCTCTCTTTAGGACTCTAGTGGACGGAGCCTGCTACTCACACCGTGCTTCACGGGGTAAGAGGTCTATACCACACAGACATAGCTACATCTATCTATAAATGCACGGAATCTCTGTCTGTCTGTGTGTGTGTGTGTGTGTGTGTGTATGTGTCTGTTAGTCAAATATCTCTGCTGATAAGGATCACACTGACCCGAGACTTTCAACATGGCTGCTGAGTGGTTCAGTGGTGTGCATCTAAGCCTTTTTTTGGACTGCAATGAAACCGTGAATAAATTATTTCATAAATGCTTTACAAATTCTGCCGAGCATTGTCCACCAGAGCCACCACAGTCACGTGCGCACCAGAGCCAATCACTGCACAGCTCAAGCCCACGACATACCTGAAGAAACAAGCGGATTTATACCTGCAGTGGCGTGAGCTGGACCGGGATTTTGTCAGCGGTTCGGTCCGTTCTGTTCTGTTCTGTTCTGTTCTGTGCATCGAAACTGACTGCTGTGGATTAATGAGATTAAACAAGTCCGGACCGAGTCTGTTCGGGTCTGAGGAGATCCAGAGACACGCGGACAACAAAGTGGAATCGGAATCTGTGGATGTTCGTGTGTAGCTAGCTCCTAGCCGCTAGCTACACGGCCCACCTTCCGAGGCGGCGGACCGGATGCATCGGCACGTTCAAACCGGACCGAGGGTAAATAATGTCCGCCACGCTTTTTCGCGAACATTGCTGTCACGTTTGCTTTGTGTCTGGTGCAGGAAGAAACGGTAAAAACGGGCTTTTGTCACAAAAGTGTCCAAGCAGCAAGTTTGGTTGTTGAGGAACAGGAAGTTGTGCATACATTTAAAAACATTTCTGAAGTCCCACCTTCAAACAAAGCCTCATTTGGCCATCCATGAAAAAGCTGCTTAACCTCCCACTTTTTTATAGGAATACACTTTTCTTACGGGCACTGCACTAGTAAGTTACAACAACACACATCCCATTTACTAAAAGCGCCAGGTCCAGGCTGTCTGCAACATTTATCCTGCATTGTTCAAAAGCCTACTCAATTACGAGTGCTGTTAAGCTAAGTTAAAAGCTACAGATAGTGACAGTCACAGACGGAGAGGAGAGGACAGGATAGGACAGGACAAGAGCACTAACTCTCTAACTGTAAAACTGTATGTATTCTAACTCTCAGAGAGAGAGAGAAAATAGCATAATCTGATATCTTTCATCTGGAAAAAGGCAGTTATCTGATTATGAGAAATCTGATAAACAAACTTAGATGGTTGCCTGATAATTAGTTTATTCATTGCATGTGTACATGTTAATTTGATTTCAATCATTTTGTTTTAAATCTAGACATGTGCAGGTGGACTCAGCCAGTGCTAAGAAAGGTCTTCTGCCTGCCTGTTGGAGATATAGAGAGGCTAAAGCCTCAAATTGCGGTACAAGATGCTATATAAAAGACAGGTTACAACTTTTATTCCTTGTCCCCCCCTGGAATTATTCTCTAAAATTTTACTGTTTATTGTCCCCCCCAACTATGAAATGGGATTTTCGCCCCTGCATCAGACATTCCCCATCCAGAATCGTGACATCTGGAGAGCACATTTTGAAAAACCTTTACAAAGACATACCAATAAATCAAATCAGTTCAGATCATTGTATTATACAAAAGAAAACTCCAAACATTAGAAGAAACAATTAAAGACAACCAAAACCCTCTTGATAATTCTGTAGTATACTAAATAAAAGAATACTAGATTTCCTTGAGGAACACTCCATCTTGAGTAAAAGTCAATTTGGCTTCCGTTCAAAACACTGCACTGCGACCATGTATATACCCTTCACATTTTAATTAACAAACATGTACACCAAACAAAAAATGGTAATATATTCACTTGTTTCATTGATTTAAAGAAAGCTTTGGACTTAATTTAGCATTAATGGCTCTATTACAGGCTCCTACACTGTGGTACAGGGGGCAAAATGTATGATCTGGTTGAATCAATGTATTTGGAAAATGTGTGTGTTGTTAAAATTGGAGACAAACAAACTGAATTCTTCCTCCAGAGAAGAGGTGTACGCCAGGGCTGCAAGTGCGACTTTTACTTGCTGTTGAGTTGGATCAATGTGCTACTGATGGCCTCTCCCTGCTAGACAGAGAGATGAAGTCTCTGTTTTTTCTGATTACCTTGTTCTACTGTCTCCTACTGAACAAGGACTACAGCAACAGCTAGACATAGTAGAAAAGTACTGTCAGAACTGAGCCCTGGCAGTAAATATGAAGAAAACTAATGTCATGATTGTCAAATAAGCGCTGGCCGACGCAACTTATTTGTGCTCAAAACGTCCATTTTATTTAGTCACCACGACAGGATGCACATAACGACACTGTTTTTCCTCAACAGGCCCCTGAGTCTCAGAGACTCCACCCACAGCTGCTTCTGGACCTCTGTGATTGGTTACATCGGATGTCAGTTACCTATAACCCAATACCTTGACATCGCCCCCTTAATTCTTATTACCCTTTCAGTAATACAGTTATAACAAACAATTTAACTTTAGCTCAGAACCTTAACATATAAAGAATGAGTGTTTTCTGTGCAACTCACAATATACTCAATGTTCACAACTTACATTGACAGTCATTTTAACAGCTTGTTTCCTGTTTTTTTTCCAACATGAACAAACACTCTATTCTTCTTTCCACTCTTCAGAATACAGTTTGATAGTTCCCACCTTAATCATTTATCAAGATGTTACATTACAGTTACATGTTCATTCTTATGACCGGTTTACAAACTCTGCCAAACCTAGTCACAACCTGACCCTCAGGTGTGTTTGTAGTAACTCTCTTTGAGTCGCTGTGTGTATGGCACAGTGTCTTGTTTCAGTTCCTTCTAACTCAGAGTCCACTTTCTTAGTGTCTGAGCTAAGTGAAGCTGCTCTTGGTGGTACAAGTTGAAGGTGTCGTCTGTTCCTTCTCACCACTCCTCCCCGTGGCAATTCACTTGGTACGAGCGCTGTGTACCACTCTCCTGCATGACAGACACTGGACCTTTCCATGTCCTCATCCAGTTTTAGCAAGACCTGATCACCTTGATGTAACAGTGGCAAGTCTCTAACCCCATGTCTTTTGTTAAAGTAATATGCCTGCTGTTGCTTGGCCTCTGCATCTCTACGTCTAATAAGAGCTCTATCAGGGCACTTAGGGATCAGACTTCTGTTAAGTGAGGGAAGTGTGGTCTTAATCTTAATCCTACCCATGAGCATTTCAGCTGGGCTTATCCCAGTGGTAGATGTTGGTGTTTCTCTATAACACATCAATGCTAGTAGAGGGTCTAACTGTTTAAGAATGCGTTTTGCAGTTTGAACGGCCCTCTCTGTGTGTCCGTTGCCCTGTGGATTATGTGGGCTAGATGTGTTATGTGTGATGTCATACTGTCTGCAAAAGTCTTTCCAGGCCTCACTTGTGTATTGTGGGCCATTGTCGCTGACTATCTGGTCAGGGATGCCAAATCTTGCGAATGTAGATTTTAACATCTTAACAACCTGCTCTGTTGTTGTGGTTGGCAAATGTAAGATTTCTATGTAACGTGAGTAATAGTCTGATATCACGATGTAATGTTTGATTTTGTACTCACAAATATCTGTGGCAATCTTCTGCCATGGCCTATCAGGAAGGGGTGTAGAATGTAGTGCAATGACATCATCCATATATACTGCTACTCCCTCTACTACAGCCGTTCATTCATTTTGCGTTGGAATATCTCTGGAGCAATATTTATCCCAAAGGGTAACTGCTTAAAACAGTACCTCCCAGAGGGTGTGATGAAGGTACTTAGCAGGCTGCTGTCCTCATGCAGTAGGATCTGCCAAAAGCCTGAGGCTGCATCTAAAGATGTGAAAACTGTAGAGCCTGACAGCTTAGCCAGAGTCTCTTCTCTCTATGGGCAGCTGATATCGCTCTCTTTTGATGTTGTCATCTAGCTTTTGGAGCCCTACACAGATTCTCACTGCAACTGTTGGTTTCATTACCGGCACCATTGGGGTGCACCAGTCTGTGGGTTGTGTGACTCTCTCTATCACACCTTTCTCTATCATGCGTTTCAACTCTGCTTCGACTTTAGGAAGAAGTGGTAGGGGAACTCTCCTAGCGCTATGTACAGCGTATGGTACTGCATCCTCCTTCAAGTGGATCTTAACTGGCTCTGTTTTAAGAATCCCCTGGTGCTCTGTTCTCTTAACCTGCTGTACTCTTTTCACTAACCCCATCTCTACAGCCATCTCTCTACCTAGTAGGTTGCTAACTGTGTGCCCTTGTGCTACATATATAGTGAAGATATACCTTTTCTGTTTATGTAGGGTACTAGCTGTGAACTGTCCCACAATGTTTAATGCGCCTCCGGGGCTGTCTAAGGGTCCACTGCTACAGACTAGTTTTTGTTTTGGCTTGAGCATCCTGAATGTCTTTAGGTTCATTACAGTAACATCTGCTCCTGTATCAATTCTGAACCTTACAGGGGTGTTTCCTGCATTTATTTGTTCTATCCAATGCTCAGCACTACGGAAGCCCTAAACGGCCATGCATTCATACATTTTATTTCCTCCATTTTCCCGTGATAACGATTTAATTTCCTCCGTTTTCCCGAGATAACAAGATAATTTTCTCGAGATCTCGAGATAATGAAACGTTGTTTTCTCGTGATAACGAGTTAATTTCATTTGTTTTCCCGAGATAACGGGATAATTTTTGTCGAGATCTCGAGAAAACGAAACTTTGTTTTCCCGAGAGAACGATATAATAAGGTGTGTGTGTGTGTGTGTGTGAATGAGTCAGTCAGTTAGTGTAACGACTGTAAATGACCTTTAATTTGATAATTGTTAATAAGAACATCTTGTTTTCATTTAGTTAACTGATATTCTTTGGAACCAAGTTATTATTTGATTAATTATATTAGACACTAAATGTGGGACTTTTATTTTGAAAGCGTCTCGCTGTGAACCGAGAATATCTGTGTTCCTGTGAATCGTGTGTGTGCGTGTTTGAGATGTGCCTGCATGATTTTTGCTGAACATGATGAAATGATTTACTGTGCACCTGGCTGTGTAGGGTACAAGCTCTTACGGTTTCTCCGAAGGTGTGTTATCTCAGGAAAACAAAATTTCGTTATCACGAGATCTCGAGAAAATGATCCTGTTATCTCGGGAAAACAGAGAAAATTAACTTGTTATCTCGGGAAAACAAAGTTTCGTTATCACGACATCTCGAGAAAATTATCCTGTTATCTCGGGAAAACGGAGGAAATTAACTCGTTATCATGGGAAAACGGAGGAAATAAAATATATGAATGCATGGCTGTTTAGGGCTTCCGTACAGCACTGCCCTGATTTACTTTACTCACTGCCCCAAGGTAAAAGCTTTCCTCCCCATCTTCACAGTAACTAATAGTGTTGTATGATACCAAAAATTTGACTTCGGTACGATACCTGCCTAAAATATCTCGATACCGATACTGAAACGATACCACGGCGGACAACTAAAACATCATCAAAAGTAATGGAATAAAATATTAGATGACAGAATGTGAACTTAAAATGACTTATTTCTTTTTATTAAAACACGGTAAAAAAACAACTTTTTTTGTAAAAGCTGCTGAGCTTTATACCTACTTAACCTGTTAGAACAACAATTAAATGATTATGCAGCTGTTTAACTTAGCTGCCAATCTGATTACAAGCATCTCTGTATCCAAGAAGACAAGTGTCTTCTTGTTTTGTTCATTTGTCTTGTTTGCTCTCAGAGATTATTAAATAACCTGATTTTCCATAGTAGAAAAAAATAACAGCACATTTACTACAATTTTATTCAGCATAAAAATAATGAACATAAATGACATTAACCGTAAGTCTGGCAATTCATAAAATAAGATAATACTTTATTCATCCCACAAAGGGGAATTTTGCAATTTGCATTTCATGATGATAAAGTTCAAACCCTGGATTATTAGCCTGCAACTACATTAGTGCACTAAAGTGCAACACAATTGACCCAGACCTGGTGGAGGTCTGTGCTAATCAGACCATATTCTAATAATATAAATTACAATATACATTATGAATTATTGACAAAAATGTACATGCTATGATTATATTACTAGTACTGATTGACTTAGTGGTGTTGTTGATCAGCATACTTGAGAACACCAGCACATGTTATGGTAAAGTTCATGTTACCAGTGTGAACGTTGTGTTTGCATACAGAGATGGGAGGAACCACATCGGACTGTTTCACAGTTAGCTTTACCCCTGACTCCCTCGTGCAACTCTGATGGTAAAGAAAGTTCGCATGTCACAAAAAAAAATCGCTTGACTTCCATCCGAGGGATATTTATGCTATCTATCACTAACCTGCAGCTCTTTGAACTCTTTGAACAGGTCCGCATGTCTGTCAGCTACATGTTTTGCCGAGTTGGAAATGTTGGCTCCTTAGGTCATTACGGATTTAAAGCATTGTTTACAGACGGGCTTTGAGGTGTCCGTGGGCTTGCCCTTACTGTCGGCAACGTGGGCGAAATATTTCCATATTTCTCTCCGTGCGTCTGCTTCTTCAACAAGCCTAGGACGGTCGGAAGGAGCACTCATGCCACTTTCAGCCATGCCTGTCTCGCTCTGCTGCGTGACTGTCCTTCACTGTGAAACCACGCCCACTCTGGCTGCAGGCAGTGAGGAAGCAGAGCGAAGCTGCACACAGGCACGCTGCCCCGCTGTCGCACCAAGTTCATGAAGTACCGATACTAATAAAACGATTAAAAAGTATTGTTTTTAACGGCTGGGTACCGCGGTACCTTTCTAGAATCGGTTTACCGTGCAACACTAGTAACTAACCTCTCTTACTGACTTGGAGAAGCATTTCCTCTCCCAGTGGCCCACTGAGTCCACTGCTGGGCACTTTGCTGGGATTTTGTGTCCCTTGTAGGAACACAAGCCTTTGTCTCTGCATCTTAAAGTGGTCTCATTTCGGCCATGATTACCTTTAACCCAAATCAACTCCTTTTTCCAGCATATGGGACTGAAAACCCCCCCATATACTGGCCCGGCAAATCCTCTCCTCTCCACAAAGTGAGAGAATGTTGTTTATCTTGCTATAAACAGATCACCAGAGATCTTCTTTTAGTAATTTACAACGACTAAGCACACTGGTCTGTCCCCCCTCCTCCAAAGAAGATGAACCCCTTTTCCTCAGGTCAAACAAGGTCAAGCCCGATAGAGTTTTCTTTGGTCACACCAAAGGAAGGAGGAATGCTTTCTAACATAGATGTGGTGATTTAAGATGTTTTACTAATCTAAGTTTCTCTCCCTCTGGAACATTCTCCAGTGGGGGAAGGCTTAATGGGAAACCTAATCTGTGTGTTCTTCTCCTCACATGTCCAACTGTTATTTACGACCGTTGTTGTTCCTGGGTCTGACATACCAATCCCCCTTGCAGTCTATCCTCACCCAAATTCAAATAAGTCCTAAATAACTAATAAACTACATCTCAATTTCTTAAATTTAGCAGATTCCAAAAAAGCGTAAGAAGGTCATACAATAGATCTTTCCCATGTTATTGTCAAGCCCAAAAGAAGTTTATTACTCAATGAGTTTGAGGTCAACAGAAACCACCCCTCCCCTTTGTCGATGGAGGAGAGACTTGGAGATCATCATTCCTTGTGTAATACTTGTATTATTTACCAGTTAAATGTCTGATATGTTTTGTTAAAGATAGAACTACAAGGAATATGTATAAGTCCTTGGTTCTACTGTGTATTGTATACTTTATTGTTATATGTTGTATACTTAAGTGCTTCATGTCTTAATCAGGTTATAATTCGTTTGAATGACAAATGATCATTATCATGTTGCATCTTTTCACGAAGGCAAAAATTCGACTTTTAAGATGGTGAAGTTTTGGGAAGGTTAAAACACGATTTCAAAACGTTAAATACAAAAGTATAGTTAGATTAACTTTTTGGGAGCCTAAACGCAGATCACAGGAGGTGTGACACTGTCAGCCGGCCCCCCGTTCAGTCTGCCTGCAGCCGGTCATAAAACTGACACTCTCCCCTTCTCTCACTCTCTTCTTCTCCGGGCTCTCCTCTCTCCCTGTCCTCTTCTCCTTCCTGCTTCTTCTCTCTTCTCTTCTTTGTTTTTTCATTTTTATTTTTATTTTTATTTTTAAAGTAATCTTTACTTTTATTTTTGCAACAAGCTCTAAAACAAGCGAAATGAATCCCTACTTTAAGTATTTTACTTTATTCAAGTTTTTAATAGAACAAATTCTTTTCTTTTTTGATTTTATACTGTTAAAATATCACCGCCTGATTCAGAAGAAGTTGAATTAGTTTCAGAATCAGAACTTGAGTACCACTATTTGAAACCACCAAGAAAAGTGTTTTGCAAGACTGTGATCATCTGATGAAGAACGTTGCAAGCCTTGCAAGGAGTCTCCAACAAAAAGAGACTTCGCGTGCCCCCAGCCGAGACCGACTCTGCCCCCAGCGCTCCCAAGGCAGAAACCCCGCTGGGCCTTCGGACCAAGAGTTCCTCAACAGAGTACCGGCCTTCCCTCTGGCTACTGGACCGACGCGCTGTGCCGTAGTCCAACCCAGAACTCTCAAGAACACCAAACTTCAGTGCCTCCTGACTCCCAGACAAAACCGGCTGAACGTCTTCATGCAGCTGGATCCACACATGTGAGAATGAGTGGTGTCTAAGGGCGTTTTCACACCTATAGTTCGTTTGCTCTGGTCCGAATCAGGGACCAACTTGTTACAATGTTGCATGTTGCCTCGAGTTTGGTTTGTGTTCACACGGAATTATTTACAAGCGGACCAAAATGTGTGATGCGCGAGGATACGCAGCAATCCAGTTAAATTTAGCACCGAGCAGACAGGAAGTCAAGCACCAAAACAACAAAATGACATCCGGTTACTTTTCAAAATAAAACACTCCGTGCTGACACCAGCACACAAATCTCAAAAAGAGACAAACACCAGCTCTTCTACTAATCCTTCGGTCGGGAACACCTCCTTCTGTTGTTTTATAACACATACCTATAACTGCGGTCGCAAGTGATCACGTGATTATCGTGTCTACCGGACTGCGCCATGGCGGACTCAAACCGCAACAGGTGGGGATTGCCTGACGGCGGAGCAAAACCGGATTGGAGCCATAATGCAGCGGACACATATCCAGTGGAAATTCAGGGTTAAGCACTGATGCTTCCTGCAATTGGGTCGGATCAAGGTTGGATCATGTTCTCACCACAAACGAACTGTACCAGAGTTTGTTTGGAACCGGACCGAGACCACCTCTTCAACAAGGTCTCAGTCCAGTTGTTTTGGTCCGCACCCGAGTGCGATTGGTGTATTCACACCTTCGATTCTGTCAAAGTTCTAACTTCTATCTTATGAACTTAAGAGAATTAAGATTAGGGTCTCATAGTATTAGAAATTACTCCCGATATATTTAACATATATATCCAGACCCTTTAACTTTACCATCTACCGACGGTCACACGAAGTTATTAATTTCCTTATAACTGTCTTTACCTTCTATGTTATCTGTTGTTCGTCTAAAATTGTCATGTCTTTTATTTTACCCAATTTATTTAGTCAATAAACATATTTAATCGTATGTCTTTGTCTGGAACTTAATGTTAATATGGAGAACCGATGGATACGTGCAAAGAAGTCACTACTTCAGGATATTGAGACTGAATGAATTGATTTTGAATGGACTCTAACCGTCCAAGCCAACTGGTACAGTTAGGTGTTTGGAATAATGTCCTCCGGATTATTCCAATAACTAAACACGGAGGTGGTGCCCCATTTTACGAGTGTAATATTAATTTCCAGTGATTATTTATCATATATATATCAAAGTAGTGTGTGAGCAGTGTCTCCTACATTATATATTTATGGTGCTGTCCATGTCAGGCCCACATACTATCCTACACTCTCTTTTCCACACCTGCGGCACCTCGAGTCCTCTGAGCGGGCTTGTTCTGGTCCGTCTGTTCTTTTCCTCGCGTGCTGTCGCCCCCCTCTCCTCGCTGGACGCTGGTGTGACACCTCCTGCACGTTGAGAGTAGTCTGTTGGTCTTGCTGACTTATCTGCTGCGTGATGTCCTCCGCTTGGCGAACCATCTGTACCGCCATCTCCAAGGTGAGGTCCGACATGAGCTGCAGTCTCCTTGACAGCTCTTTGTCGCGGATGCCAACGACCAGTCTGTCTCTTATGTGCTCGCTCTATGTCTCTCCAAAGTCACAGTTCTCACTCAGTTCATAGAGAGCTCTGATGAATGACTCGGCCATCTCGCCCGGCTTCTGTACTCTCTGATAGAAACACACTCTCTCGTGGATAGTGTTTTTCTTCGGTACAAAATATGCATCGAATTTAGCGAGCACTGTGTCGTAGTCGTCGTCGCTCTCATCGTCGACATATTCTCGGCTTCGTAGCCCATGGCGTATATTAATGTAATAACCTGGACCTCGCCGTCTTCATTACTTAGCTTAGCCACGAGCCTGCACCGATAGAATCTCTGTCTCCACAAGACAGAGTCGCCAGGCCGCTCCACAACCAGGTTAACCCTAACCTGGTTGTGGAGCGGCCTGGCGACCAGGTTAACCCTAACCTGGTTGTGGGGGATAACAGAAAGAAACACAGTCTCTGGTGTGTGCTGAGTAAGGTCAGATTGAACACACACCCTCAGTGCCAGTTGTTATTGGTGGGCATGTTAACTAACAAGGCGTCCTTCAGCTCCACCAACACTCCACCTCTTTGTCCATTTTTGATAAGCTGGGAGTTACTCGGAGTCAGGTACTGCCAGGAAGGTGATGGCCTGTACCACCCACTTTGAGCTTCATTTTTCATTCTTAGCCACCACAGTGGCTATGTACACTATTTTCACAGTCAATGTTGATTGCCAGAGATAAAGAAACTAATATCAATCACATGTGTGTGAGTTATTCCGCAGTGTTGAAGTTTGGATATGTTCAAGCATGGCATACATAACATCCCTAAACATATACAGTAGGCCTATCCAGTCTATACTGTTGTAAACAATTGGGTTTTAAGGGGGGTGATGTGCTGAAGCTGTTTTTTAAACACATCATGTCCTGACTCCAGCTTTGTTCTCAATACATATACAGAGAGAAAGCAAAAAAGCTTGAAAGAAAGTCAAATTTGATTTGATTCGATGAGAACAAAATTGTAGTTGTACTTACTAATCTCAGAACACAATTATGCCTGCTGGAAATTTTAGTCATAAGTCCATTAGGACTAACACTGAACAATGACAAAAACTATGGAACTATTGTTGAAAAATAGGCATACTGATATGGGGCACTGATTGTAAAGTTGTGCATGCTAAAATAAACAGCAACTTTTTGCCACATTTAAAAAACGTTTGTGGGGGTTTTTTTTGTTACTTTTGACCAGAGTTATTATTTATTATTTGAGTGCATCAGGGGATGCAAAAGACTAATGAAACCAAATGTCTCTAACAATGTTCTGTGGGGTGGTAAAGAGGTTGGCTCAATTAGTTCAACCACCTGTCTCTATATAATGGCAGGAACACCCAAACCTGCACAGGTAACATTTTATATTATTATACACAGATTTATCAGTTGGCAACATTAAGTGTACTAGAAGCAGATATATACATAATTATGTTTCTTTATCTACTGCTTTATATTAATTTACTTAACCATGTGTTTGAATAAAACTAGTTATATTTACAACCAAACACTTCTGCATTGCCACTGATTTGATGGATTATTTTTTCCCCCAGGAGAAACCTGCGGAACTCTCTGATAGTGACTTTAAAAGTCCAGTCTACCAGAGAAGGAGAGGTGGGTCTGATACATTTATCCTAGACAGCATGGTAATTAGAAAATTTAAGATAGTTGTCTTGTAATATGTCGTCGGCTTGGTCACCAATTATTTTCTTACTGTAGTAACTTTGAATTTCAGTTTATATGTTTGGGTTTTGGTACTGACCCCACAGCAGTACTGTTTCATTACATTTCTATTATTGCAACAAAAAATGAGATTGACAAGGAAAAATGCATTTCTTTTAATTGCAACGCCACCTGGTGGTGCATACATATATAACACGAGCAAATCAATACTTGGCTGTTATAAACTGAAAACATAATAAAGACAGACTTATATATGACTACATGAACAATATGAATTATTTGTTGGGGAAAAAAGGTATAAAAGTGTTTTTTGTCAGCTGCTGGACTCGTGAAGGAATATGAAACTGGCTGTCATGTGAGATACACACAAAGATACAGTAATCCTTATAAGGCACAAACTTATCACATACAGACATCTTCGTGTCATGTCTTACCATGCTCAGTATACTTCCTGTACATAACTGAACAACATAAAATCCTCACTGTAAATAATACATACTTAAACATATATTTACAATAAACTGAACCTCTGAACACTTTACTTATTCATTTTTCTACCATTCTTTAACTTATTGTTCTCTCTTTACTGTCCCTTTTCTTTGTAATTGAATGTTTGTTATGTCATAGGTATGTTTATGTATGTTCATGTTGATGTTTATGTACATCCTGAGCAAGAAGTGCTAGTGCATTTTTTGGAGTGCCAAAATTATTTGCATAACTCACGATCAGACACATCTGAAGATTCTATGTCCAAAGTTTCATGCAGATGGCACTTAAATGGTAGGAGGAGTTGGAAAAAGTAGGTTTGTAGGCTCATGTGGTGACTTAACAAAGGAAAAGTGCAGGTGGGCGGGGCCTATGTCAGAAAACCTAGCTCTATTCGGGAAATGCATGAATATGATGTTTATGAATGTGTTTTTTAAAATGTGGAAGTTAAAGGCAAAAACGCATTTACATCCCTTATAGTGCCACCTATAGGCCAATTTGCACCAAATTTTCGAACAGAGCCTCTGGATGACTTCAGGAACAATTGACTTAAGTTGTTGAGCAATTAGTCTGACCGAAATATGAAACAATATGTATTTTTTAGCTAGCAAAAAAGATTGTTTGGTTATAACTAGCAGATTTTTTGGAGTGCCAAAATTCTTTTGACAACTTTTCATCAGACACATCTGGAGATAATATGTGCAAAGTTTCAGGCAGATGGTGCTTAAATAGTAGGAGGAGGAGTAGTAGGAGTTTTGCATATGTGGCAATTTAGCGAACGTAATGTGCAGCAGAAGTGGCCGTGTCTTTTGTCAGAAAACCCAGCTTTATTCAGGGAACATATGGATATAAGGTTTGCGAATGTGTTATTTAAAATGTGGAAGTTACAGGCAAAAACGTGATTGCATCCATTATAGCGCCACCTAGTGAAGTACATGTGCAATCTTTGGTATGGAAGAACTGTGTCCTATTCTATATGTACCATATCAATTTCAAATCTCTCAGCATAATAATTTGGCTGAAGTTAATGTTTGTTTATCTTGTAATAAGCCACACCCATATTAACCAGTCATGACCACCTTCAAGATATGGCCTCAGGATTGGGCCTACATCATACCGACAAAATTTCTTAAAAGAGATATAAACTTCCCATATTTTTAGCGCCCCCTACAAAAATTCGCCAAATTCGGCTCATCCCTTCCCAGTCTCCTGGCAACCAAGTATCTCAAATTTGGTGTTAATAGCATACAGTTTGACCGAGATATCAAACAGTTTTTATAGCTAGCTACAGAAATTTGTCTAGTTGAAGAGTGCACGTGCAAAGTTTCACACAGGTCGGACAAAATCCCAAGAAGGATTTCGAAAAAGTAGGTTTTCCAGTTTTTGCGATTTTGCGAAAAAAAAACAACCTTTATAAGCGGAAGTGGGCGTGGCCATTGCAAAGTGATTCAGCTCCTTTTTGAATGTGCGACATACGGTGTGGGAGTTATAGGCAAAAACGCGTTGGCCTAGGTTATAGCGCCCCCTGCAGGCGGATATATGTAGTTTTTTGTCTCTGAGGTACATGCAGGTGTCTGCACCAACCCTCCAAATTGTACGGTTTAGCCTGCAGCACCACTTTTAGCAGGAGAAAAATAAAAATCTTTACAATTACAATAGGGTTCCTAGCACCACTGGTCCTCGGCCCCTCAGGCTTGGCCCCCTAAGTAGTGTGAATGCTAAAGGCATTCACACTATTGTTCTTCTCGTTTATTTAGTATGAATGCTGAAGGCATTCACACTATTGTTCTTGTTCTTCTGGAATTTATTTTAAGTGTGAATGCTAAAGGCATTCAAACTATTGTTCTTCTGAAATTCTAAATCACTTTTTTAAATCACTTTTTTCACCTTTTTAAACTTTTTCAGCGCTCTTACTCTACATCTTTTCATCCTTTTTTCACCTTTTTAAGCTCTTTCAGCCTTAAACTTTTCACCTTTTTTCACCATTTTAACCTCTTCCAGCTTTCTTACTCTACAGCTCTTTTTCACCTTTTTAAGCTCTTTCAGCCCTCTTACTCTACAGCTTTTCACCTTTTCAGCATTTGTTCACCTTTTTAAGCTCTTTCAGCCTAAAACCTTTCAGCTTTTCTGCCTTTTAAGCTTTTGAAAAATTTAGCTTTTTCTGCAAATTCTTGACCATTATTATAGTTTTATGCATTTTCCAGTACATTCAGCAGATTTTCCGAAATGACTTCGGCCTTTAGCAGTCACACTCTATGTTCGCAGGAAATCCAATTTTTCTAGTTACAATAGGGTTTCTAGCATCGCCGGTCCTAAGAAACATGTCTGCTTGCATACACGTTCCCTCGGCCCCTCGGGCTTGGTACTAAGTACCTGATTTGTAATTACTTATATACTGCATGTTTTCAGTGCATACAATGTCACTTTCCCAAAATGAAAGTGAGCAGGAGACAGAGGGTATTAGTCATGGAAGTGAAAATGACAAAGAGCAAGAAATTTCATTGCCTCAAAGGAGAAGTTGGTTAAAACACGTTTTTTTTTGTATGGGCTGTATAGTAAGTAATAGAATTGTTATTGGTTTTGTTCTTGGCTGTCTTGTACTTACCATTTTGGCAGCTTTTCTTTACAGTGAATTTCACCACTGAATCAAGGCCTATGATTGTATTGCTAACACAAATAACCAATCAGATGCAACTTCTGTACCAATTTGTATATTCTTGATCAGCCCTAACTGTGATCACTGTGGAAGCAACCTGTAAACTGTGTTTAGATTGAGTCTTCATTTTTTTCTACCCACAAGCCACAAGGTGCGGGTAGCACTTGGCAGCCAAGTTCAGTTGTTTGAAGTATGCTGTCTGATTCTGTCACTTTGGACACAAATGAGAGGCAGTACTTTTACCTACCTCATCTCGTTCAGTCTTGCTTCTCCCTAAATCCTATAAGACAGTCTTTCAATTGTCTAAAGTAAGCATACTTAAAAGTTGGAACTCAGGTGAAGTTGCACTTGGGACACATTGAACAATTAAGGTTCACTTTTTAAAAATTAAACAGTTTGACTATAATTCTTTGAAGTTGACAACATGTACATTTATCTTCCTGCCTATTTTTCTGTTGTTCTATTTTCACTTGCTCATTCCTGTTTATCTAGAGGAAGATGAAGCTCTTGAAGAGGCAATTCAGCGTAGTCTTGTAGAAGAGTCTGATACGCCTAGTGCTGCGCATATCATGAGGTAGGATTTTCAAGTAATCTTTAATCACTGTAATATCTAATTGGAGTCAGTGTAAACATTGCAAACATAATGGAACTGTCACAAAACTGTCATGAATGGGTACAAAGTTTTATCAGAAGTTTTATGTAATTTTTTTTGCATTAATACCTGTGTATTTTTTTCACCAACTGAAAATGCGACCAGCACTAGGCAAGGCAAGGCAAGGCAGGTTTATTTGTATAGCACAATTCAGACACAAGGCAACTCAAAGTGCTTTACAGGCACACACAAATTACATTAAATAACATAAAAAATTCATTTAAAAGACATAACATTTTCATTTAAAAGACATTAAAAATTGCATTAAAAAACATTAAAAATAGCATTTCAAGATCAGTAAAAATATTAAGAAACAAACAAACTAAAATAGAAAAGCTTTAAAAGAAACAAGACCGTAGAGTCAGAGTCATAATGCAGTTCAAAGACTTGAATTGCTTCAGTTAAAAGCAGTGGCAAAAAGAAATGTTTTAAGTCTTGATTTAAAAGAGATGAGTGTTGGAGCAGACCTGCAATTTTCAGGGAGTTTGTTCCAAATATGTGACGCGCCATGGCAAAACCAGCAGCAAGTCGGCTGGGAGGAATTCACATAAACAAAGAAACTATCGTTTTTTTCTAAATTAGTGATTTTCGTTTTTTTGCAGAATGTGCAAGTTGAGATCATGAAGTAGCCACACCATGTTTCAGATAACAGTATTGATTGCCTTAAAAGTATACATTTTGTGTTTGAAATCGGGTAGAGTTTCAGGAAATGCTGGCGCATTGTTGGGCGTGTGCGGCGATACAGTTAATTTACATACTGGCTACCTTTGACCATTCACAGGCTTATTTTTTTTTTTTTCAGCCAATCAGGTGCATGATAGTAGCGAACCGTATGGCTACTTATGCAGCCCCCAGCATAAGTTCTGCCACTTCTGGAAGCTGCATTTCATCATTGAATGAAGATGGACCGGGAAAAATGCGTTGCAGAAGAGCTAAATCGTGGCTGTTACAGCGCAAATCTATGGCAGTACTTTTGCGAGACGCCGGATACTTCTGGTTATTCTGACACCGATTTCACTTCTGATTCTGATGAGTGCACTGACGATGAAAGCGACTGTATTACACTGGAGAACATGCCTAATCTACAGCTGACCTTAGCCGAAGATGAAGACGAGGAAGAATCTCTTGGCCTCGCGGCAGAGGAGCTGGAGCGTGAGATATCAGACGCTATCAGAGCTGCCAAGCGTCACGCTTTGAGTGTGACAGTCACGCAATTTGACCCATTCTCACACCACACGCCACACTTGACATTTCTCACGCTTATATTTCCCAATTCAATACTCTATATTTATTTTTTTTATGATAATAAACTTCGGTCCTCGCGGATTGCCGTAGTTTGAGTAACTCTGATTGACTGACCAAGATAACCAATCTCAGACCAATCCATCAGTCCTTTGTGCCTAAATCTAACCAACCACGGAAGGCACTACGCAATATAAACCAATCAGAAGCAACGTAAGGCGGGTCTTGGCGTCTCTAACTATCTTTCACACACAACAGCGCCGACATTTAAAACCCACTCGACGTTCTCCTGTGTGTGAAAGAGAGAGCGTGGGTGAGTGTGTCTGTGTGAGAGAGAGAGAGCACGGGTGAGTGTGTGTTGGAGACTCTGACTTGAAAGCACGTATCACTCTGCAGTTACTGTGCTCAACGAGCAGCGGATACTGCCGTGAGTCCCTCCCCCGTCCAAAAGCACTCACAGGCGGTCAGTCTCTCAGTAGCCTCACGCAGCGGTCCAGCCTGCAGTCAGAGCAGAGAGGAGACACACACCACTCCGCGTCCAGGCTGCAAATGAATAGCGGATGCGCATGGCCGCCGCCGTTCCCGCCCTGGCTTACAGAGCGGGGTGTAAATGTACCGTATATTACCAAATAATAGCCGAGTTTCAATTAACCGCAGGGTCCCCTTTAAACGCCGGGTGCAGGTGTATATTTTGATAAATAGCCGCCGGTTCCAAACAAATGCCGAGTCTAATTTATTTATTTTTTACAAATCAAGGGAGACACTGCATGTATTTCTTCTTCGCCTTGTTCACGTACTGTGCTGCTTTCTGTCAGTCAGTATCACACTGATGATCACCATGGCTCTGGTGCAGCAAAAAAATAAAAAGTACGACTTGAAATTCAAACTTTCTGTCGTAAAATATGCAGAGAAAAACTCGGGAGAAGCAGCCGCTAGACGTTTCTCTGTCGACCCCAAGAGAGTGAGAGAAACTGAGCTTCAGCGTCTGTCCGAGGAGGACAGCAACAGGGCCAGGCTGCCTGCTGGAGGGAGGAAGAAGGCTAGCCTGAGATAAACATGCAGGAATGAGTTATCAGCAAACGGGCACGACACGAGAGAGTGTCCTGCAAAATGATCAGGGCGATGGAGAAACACATGTCCGCCGAGAGCAGAGATGAGGAGTTTGCAGCGAGTGCTGGTTGGCTGAATCGTTTACTCCGCCGCACCAACTTCACTTGCAGAAGACAACTATTGGCCAGCAGGATGCCAGAGAACTCACAGAGAAGCTGGAGAAGTTTTTCATCCCGGATTATTGTGAGGAAGGAATTAAACGCCTGTCCCAAATTGCCGCCTGGTCCCAAATAAATGCCTGGTCTGTTAATTGATTGAAACAAAGAAACGCCCCGGCTATTATTTGGTATTTTACGGTATGATAACTCTCCCGGTCGGAGAGAGAGACATGCATCACAGTGCTCAGCTGCAGACACAGCAGAGAGGTGACGAGATGCGACTCATCATGACTGACAGGCATCAAGGCCACTCAGCTTTACCTTACCGACCCGCCCCCAGATATTTCATTCACCAAAACTTCCTTTATGGGCCCCTGACGGCGTCTGGGGGGGGAAACTGCAATGAACCAGCTTTGGGGGGGCCCAGCTTGCAAAAGGTTGAGAAAACCCGCTCTATTTGAAGGCAAGTTTGTTTTTTGCCTGTTTATCTGTTAATGACTGAACTCATTGTAATAAAATGATTCTTTCAGAATTTATTTGATTTAAAAAAATATTTGGTAATGGTTTTTATGGTCTTAAAATGTCTTAAAAAGGTCTTAAATTTGACTTACTGAAACCTGCAAAAACCCTGATAAATGTATTTTGTCAAAAATACTAATTTCTGGTTAATTAAGACTAGCATTAGAAGGCCACAGCGCTGGCATGGAGGTGAGGACATCAGTCTTAAGGAATAAATCGATGTTAAAAAAGGCCACATTTTTTTTGCCGAATGCATCTTATGACTAAAGTCTCACTCTTGTCATTTTCTGAAACTTGCCAGCCCTGCCCTATATTTACGGTAACATGTGAAGGGGATAAAGACAGCGAAATGGAGAAAATCCGTAATTTTGACTGAAAATGCTACGTAAGAAGAAAGGAGAACTCTCTAATTGGGACACATTTGCATTGCGACAAGCTTTCTCCAGAGCTTATGTACAGCATACGGTTGGATTCTCTAGCTGCCGAAAGAGAGTGGCAGGACATGCGAATTATTGGACATCTCGAGGCAAACAGACGCACAGTAGTTACTTCGGACATGACTACATCCACCAAAAAGCCCCAGACGAAGAGAAAGCGCCCCCGGACTACTTATTCCATCGGAGGCAATGAAGTCTGCAGGAATACTTTTCAGTTTCTTATGGGGTGAGTTTCTATTAACATCCAAGTTATCTATTTTGCGTTTTGTGTTCATTCGAAGTCGCAGTCAAAGTCACAGGGATTACAAACTGTTATCTCATGTTTTTGTTTTCATGTTTATACCTTAGCCTACATTGTTATTAGCTAGCTCAGTACTGTCGTTTTAAAATTATGTGCATATCGAAACTAAGCTGTAATGGGAGGTTTTGTCTTGTAATGTGAGCATCTGCTATTAATTTGAATAATGCTTGAATTGACTGATGCTCATGATTTAGCACCTAGTTTACTGGAGGATAGTATGGATGAATACATCCAGAGTCAGGTGACGATGTGCCTGTTAGCATTGCTCGAATTGACTGTGATGCTAATGTTTAGCAACTAGCCTACTCTATGAATAGACACAAATGTCTTTCATTTAATCTAATTCCCTTTCCCTCTCCCCCTCTGTCTTCTTCAGATACACTTTCCCTCAAACCCTCTTCAGCCTGGGCCAATGTACTTCCTGACTCCACGGAAATGTGGCCTTTTTGGTGTCTCCTGTGAAGGGCTGCAAAAACAGGTGAATTTCCTGATTGATGAAGGCATGTCATCAAGTAAGGGGAGCAATGAAGTCATCAGCTACATGCATCATTTCTTCAGCTACTTCGGAGTTGGAGAAACAGACGTAGATCTTCATTGTGACAACTGCAGTGGGCAAAACAAAAACAACTTCTGGTACGCTGCCTGGCGGGTTGGACACAAGCTTCATGAGACAATTGACATCCACTTCCTTATTGCTGTGGCTTTGGACTAATCAAGCAAGCATACATGAAGACCAGAGTCAACACTTTGGCAGACATCGCTGAGGTTAGTTTTCATTTTTGGCTGAACAGTTTTGGGCTTGTGTAAAAAAAGTCAACATAGAGAGCTTTTAACATGAATGACTTCAGTGCTGTTCTCTGTTCTGCCTCAATGACAGGTTTAACTTAAGATCTTTTTTTCTTCTTCTGTTCTTTTTTTGTCACCAGGTAGTGGAAAACAGCTCTCCAGAGAGTCACCTCAATATCCCACAGCTTGTTGGAAATGCAGATGGCAGAGTGTTAGTCGAGACCTTCGACTGGCAGAAGCATCTGAGTCCCAAGTTCCGAAAGCTCCCACAGATCAAGAGTTATATGCACTTCAAGTATTTATATTGAAACTTTCACATTGTGTACATATAAAAAATAATTTCATGGACATGATAGTGTTTTATGAGAAAATAGCTAGCCATGTTTAAAGTGCCCTGTTGTGTGCTTATTCTGTCACAGCTTTGATGCCAAGAGACCAGGTGTGGTGCTTGCAAGAACTCACTGTGATGCAGAACCTGTCGCATTCCAGCTACTGCGCGATTCAGCGGTTCTGCCCCCTGTTGACAGTCTTCCTGTCCTTGCCCCACCTGGACTGAACATTGACAGGCAGACCTAACTTTATGAAAAAATCAGGCCTTTCTGTGCTGACAAGGCAAGAGACATCACATGCCCAGCGCCAAGGGTCACAGCACAGAAGAGTATGCAGAAGAGGATGCAGATGTGATATCACCAAATAATTGGACTCTCCTTCACACCTTCTCCAAAATGTGCTGATCAGCCGCAGGAGCTCATTCAGCAACAGACTGATCCATCTACACTGCACTTCTAAATTTCAATTGCAATGTAATTTCACTTATAGAGCACCAAAACTATACACATGTCTCATGGCGCTTTACAGAGTGTTAAACAGATGTGGTTATAGATGTGTAGATGTGGTTTCTACCTTGGATTTTGGCACAAGGGACTGTAACATCTTATCCTGTGTATTAATTAATGATATTCAGGGGCTTTTTGTAATAAAAGCATTTCCATTTCAATATAGTACCTTCTAATTCTGATCAGTCCACAAAAGTGCTTAAGGAAAATAACACTACATCAACATTAACTACATGACAACTGCTTTTGATAACCATTGTTCAAACCACTACAATACTTTCTGCCCTGCAGGCTAACCGATGCCAGATGTCACTGAATGAATGTTGGGGGTAGGGCTTATCTAAATGAGATGCAAATGAGCACCACTCTGTTGACTAGCCAGGGGGTGAGAATTTCCTGCTGTGAGAATTCCAAATGTTCTAGGGCTGTTTTCTCCCTAAAGGTTTCTGAGATGTGCATACATTGCCACAACTTCTTCAAATGTTATTAGATTTCCATGTGTTAGACATCATTGGAAAGCTTAGAAACTACACTTTCAGAATTTGTAAATAAAAAAACTCAAACTCAAAATGCCGCTCGGGAGACTTGTTGCTGGTGTTCTCATGGCTGGTCACATATGTAGTGCATAGTAACTGAAAGCTGCTTCTCCATGTTTACTTCTGACTCTGGGGACTGAAAGCAGGATTTTGAAATCTATTCTTTGATACACGGGAAGCCAGTGTAAAGATCTAAGAACTGGAGTGATGTGATCTACTTTTTTGGTTCTCGTTAGGACTCGAGCAGCAGCGTTCTGAATCAGCTGCAACTGTCTCAGTGTTCCCTCTACATTCATTTAGGAGTGGCGGCCCGCCACTCCTAAATTCTAGCTGCTGCTCCTTCAAATTTCTTTTTCTTTTTTTTTTTTTTAAATTGTCGCAAATACACCACCGCCGCATCATATCTCCACCTTCACAGCAGAGTCCTGCACTGGGTCGGGTGTCTCGAGTGCTGAGGTAAACTAGATAACTATCTTGCTCAGTATCTACTCTTTGGAGTAGATTCCCCCCGCCCTCCCCCAATAACTTACCGGTGCCATCGACGTTAATTACTCGCGAGAGCGCGGCATTGGAAGTGATATCACGGCAAGCACCCAGGCACCAGGTCGGAGAGTCAGAGGAGTGTCATCTTGAAAATAGGGCAACGACTCACCGGAGAAAAGGTAGACTTATTAGCTTAAGAAAACTTATAATATATTTTATAAGTTCAATAGACATTCGCAAAATATTGATGGCCAGCTAAGCTTCATTAGGGCCGGTGCCATCTCAACTCAGTGTTGCTAACGTGAGTAAACTAATTGATAGCATTAAGCGAATATATACACGCCATGATGTAACTGCTGACTGCATTTTCAGATGAGCTTGTTCAAATATTTCTCAAAACCCAGAAAAATTCCTTGTTCTGAGCCGGGGTGCAATCTTTGCCACTGATTCTACAGCTCCATCAAGAAATTATTATTTATTGTTTTATTTTTTATTTTATTTTTTTTGTTGTATTTTTGTTATTATTTTTTATTTTTACATTCAGCCTTTAAAAAGCCCTTTTCCATGCCAGCCATTCAATAAAAAGGGGGATTATGCTGGGCATAAAAGTAAAATCTGCAGTCAAGTGTCATTTGTTTACACCTCCACGGCTCCCCGGAGAGCCTGCCCCCGCTGCTGAAAAAAATCCTAGAGGAAACACTGTGTGTCTGATGGAGTTTTTAGGGAGTCCTGTAAGGACACCATTACAGTAGTCGAGTCTGCTGAAGATAAATGTGTGAACAAGTTTCTCCAAATCCTGCCGAGACATAAGCCCTCTTATCCTGGATATATTCTTAAGGTGATAGTAGGCTGACTTTGTAACTGTCTTAATATGGCTGCTGAAATTCATGTCTGAGTCCATAAGTACATCGAGGTTTCTGGCTTGGTCTGTAGTTTTCAACATTACAGACTGAAGCTGAGCAGAGACTTTAAGTCGTTCTTCCTTGGATCCAAAAACAATTATTTCAGTCTTGTCTTTGTTTAACTGAAGAAAACTCTGACACATCCAATCATTGATTTGTTCAATGCATCTACTACATACACATACACATACATACATACACTACATAATTTCTTTGACCTAACTCTATGTTCTCAAGGCAGATGTATAGTAAATGCATAGACAGCGAAGGGTATGTTTGCCTTTGTCGGTTTTACTTTTGATCTGAAATGCTGAGCAAAGAAGAAATTAGAGGCCTTCTAAAAGCTCATAGTGAGAGAGTTATTACACAAGACAAATCTGTATCAGTTGAGCCAATGTCTGGACCACAGCCCTACTTCAGTTCAAAAGACCCAGGTTTGCAGAAAGTTTGCTATTATAGTTGATTAATGAAACCTAGGTTACTATGAATCATTAAGGAACACGGGGCACCACCCTGAAATCAGGGATCAATAATCAAATGATTTACCTTTTTAGTCTCAAAGCCTGAAAATTAGTCAAACTGTCAATATTATGAAAAAAATCAATAATTAGATAAGAGGGAAGGCGTGAATCGGAGCACTGACCATCTCAACCAGCAGTTATTATAATATGGGATTGTGCAAAATAATCACAGATGCTGCTCAGTTAAAATCAACAGTGTTTATTAAAGCTTTTCTCCACAAAACAGGAAGTCCCCAATAAAGACTACAAAGATGGCCGAACGTGGCTTGGGAAGTCACGTTTCGCCGGACTACAAATTAGTTGGCGTGACTTAAGAAGTCTCGTCGGAGAGACTACAGGAAACACCGAACGTGACTTTGTGTCACGTGAGAACGCGGATTCTGAGGTGATGAATTCAGATTCACTAGCCCTTTTTACACAGCGTCTCCGCATTATCTCCGGAGCGGTGGTTCGCCAATTCTCCGCCTATGGTGATTCACACAGAGCGAAGCATCTCTGCCATACCGCCTGTAATTCACACATTCGCTGTGGCTCCTAAAGAGGCGTGACGGTGCACGTCATGTTGATGACGTCGGTGTTTCCCCAGGTGTTCCCCCTGTTAATCCAAACCCGCAGACAGTTTACAATCATACAGATGCTGTTATAATGTGTAGTGATTGAGATCCTGACCCACCAAACATCCTGGAAAGTGATGAAGTTACGTTTTTCGCGCTAAATTACATAATCATCAGTAAACAGGACGCTGTCTGACTCCCTCACTGGCGGGGATGGAGGCTGTTTTCTGGGGGAAAGTTCCCTGAAGTCTCGGTCGGGAGGGCTGATGGTCGCGGTGGTTTATTTTCATCACAAACACTCGGTGAGTTAAAGTTTTTTGCCAGTGACAGACGCTGTTTTTTGAGCAGAAATGTGAGGAAGAGTCATTAGGACAGGTGGGACGGACGCTTCTCCACATACAGTTGCAGTATTTGTTTTCCTCATGTAAGTTGCCAAAGACAGATACAGTTACTACGTTACTTTTGTTTGGTCATGTAACGTTGCTTTGCGGAACATTTCTCTGTATTTAGTTGAGTGAAGGACCTGTGCAGTTATCAGACTGCACGACCGACACGCCCTCGCTCTGCGCTATCCGTTCACACTGGGACGGCTCACCAATAATGCGGCCCTGATACTACCTCCAGAGGCGGATCAGCGCCGGAGCGAAATTTCCCCTCTCTCAACATCTGAAACTTTCACACATAGGAGGGTGCGGAGAATTGGCGCAGGATCCCCGCATCTGACGGCAGTGTGAAAGGGGCTACTGATTCATATACCTGGAATTCAAAAATGGCGGCAGTGACTGTATCGACCAAAGGTGATCACTACACGTGCGTGCAAGGTTTGAACAAAGGCAGCGGTTGCGCCGTCTTTGATCTCGTGTGCGGTTTGGTCTCGTGTGCGGTTTGGTCACACGAGAGGTGAATTTACAGGGACAATACCCAAAAAGGTAGCCGTGCTACCGTGAGGAGTCCGTCTTTAAAGTCAATAAAGGGGATATGCTGGGCACACGTCTTACGTCGGGGTTATTAACTATAAGTTTACAACAGATCGCCCAAAAGAGTACGTGTATCCCGGTGTGTGGGTGTGTGTGTGTGTTAGTAAAAGAGGGAAGAAGCTAAGCAGGGCTTAGCAGACAACAAAGAACCAAACACAACGACCATGTGGTGCACAGCAGTCATCTCTCCCTCGAACGGTGGCCGACAAGCGAATCGAGGTTTGTTTATCGCCTGCTGATCGAACCGGAATACAACGTATTGTGGTCACACATGGCGGCAAGACTATACAGGCTGGATTAGCCTGAATGAGCTCCTGGCGAGCGTAGCAAACACAGTTAGCACACAGTACAGGCGACCATAAATCGGACTTGGCGGTCCTTTCAAAATAAAAGCACAACAAAGAAAACCACGTTATATACTATCTGTTTCTGCCAAACAAAGCCTCTTAATTGGTTGCCGCTTGTTGCGGTAGCGTGGGTGCCTGTCCAACTCGAAGCTCCAACTCGTTAGAGAGCGCAAGAGCAGGGTCAGGCTCCAGCGTCCTGGAAACTGACGGCAGGCTGTTCACAGAGTAATGTCGACTCGATGGAAGGGACGGTTTCGTCTCCTTCTGAAGATTATTTCTTCCTTCTGCAGGCGGTGAGGGAACGGCTGGGTTGTGCAGCGTTCCTGGATCCAAACAATAATGACGAACGTCGGAACAAAAACAAAAGTAAAACAAAAACAGTCTCTGTCTCGTCCAGCGAGGAGGGAACTGAAATTAGCTCAACAAAAGGAAAGAAAAACGTTAATCAAAGTTGCACCCTTATGGTAGCGGTTGGGTGAAACCGGGGGTCTCACCACAACTTAGTGCTCCCCTGGACTGCAAAGGGCAGGAAAATTCCCTGTGACCTTTTAACGTGGGAGTGACGTCATTGTGATCCTGGTGGAGCTACCGGGCTCACGGCCAATAGGGACCGGGTGAATGTCTTCGGGGCAGGTCAACCTGGTCACGTTTTTCACACCTTATGGGCCCTTTTTCCCGGTTTTTTGTCCTGTAGACCTCGGGGCTGAGGTCCTAGTAGTTAGGCTTCTGGCTTCAACTACAGGCCTCTATTGGTCTCTTTGTTTGATACATGTGCATGAGGGCACGAGGCCCAACACATGCTTTATGTCACATTTGCAAGCGACGAACATGATGCTGAGAAAGGTGATGCCGACTTCAGGGGGCCCAGACGAGAGTTTTTCCGTTTACTGGTGAAGGTTATTTTCCAGGAAAGTGGTGCTTTTGAAGGTAATAAAGTTGGTTTCTGAAATATGTAAAAATAAATAAATAAAAAATGGTTTCACTTGTAACTTGTGCATTTTTTGATTTTGGTTCAAGAAGATCAATTACTTTGAGGTTATTGGCCAAAATGATTTGATTGGAATGCTTGTGTACAAAGTACAGAATGCACTGTAAATTTTATCTTTCAGGACCAACATATGAATGCACACCAAGATTTAACATCCAAAACTTGCCAAATGGAGTGTATTGAACCATTGGCAGGATGATGTCTACAATAGTAGTGCAAGGAGGTGAACCACCTATTTCTGTCCCCACATGTAGTGGGCTACATTGTGTTGGGGGATAGCCTTCAAGCATAGGAGTCACCTGATGATATAGGTGACCCTGAGCTAAGGGAGAATATCAAAAAAAGAATGTGCAATATTCTGAACTGCAAACAATTTTAGTAACACATTTCTTTGACTATCGCCTAGCTGTGGGATGGCATTTTCCAATTTTTTGGCTACATTGCAAGAGTACAGAACAGATGTTCATCTAATTTTAAGTGAGAAATGACAACACTATCCTCTGTATTAGTTGAACTATTTAACATAATTTAAAATACTTATTTACAATAGTTCTACTTTTTTGGGAGAATGGCCAGTTACATTCTTTACATATTTACACATAGCCCAGTACACAATATATATACTAATGTACACTAAGTACACTGCTGTATCGTGGCTAAACATATCTAGTGAAGACACTGATAGAAGAGTGGCCAGAGTTGAACACAAGATCTTACTTGCTGCTGGGACAAACAGTGGAGCGCAATCTCTCTGTCTTTCTACCCGAAAAAGACAGCGGATAGCGCTTTAACATTAAGAATTATACAGAATTATTTATATCTAAATGCAACATTTAGATTTAGATTGAACATTTATATTTAAATTTAACATTTAGATTTAACATTGACATTATGTTTTTACAAGAAAAGTAAATTTCACAAATTTCACAAATATTGCTGTAAATCTGTTCAAAAGTAACATAAAAAGAAAATCACTAATGTTTTTTAAAAATGGTTTGCTGCTAAATGTGCTGTTGCTGTTTATTTTAGCATGCGCAACTTTATAATTGCCACATTGCGGTGAGGGATATCCTGTCTTGGGGTTTTGTCTGGCGAACTTTCTGTTTTATGTTGAAAACTAATTCTCCTCTTGTTTCAGGTCACTTGCCCTTCCTCCTGTGTCACCAGTCTGACGTCTCCCTTGATTCCCTGATTGTTTCCACCTGTGTCACCCCTCCTCATGTGTATTTAGTCCGCGTCTTCCCCTGTCTTGTTGTCAGAGTATTTCGTCATGTCGAATACCTCCAGCCTTATTCATAGCCCTTGTCAAGAACATCGAATCTGTTGCCAAGTTTGTATTTTCATGTTTTTTTGTAATTCCTCTGAAAAAGAGTGACCTTATTTTGATAACGTTTTTGGTTAGTTGTTTGAAGATAGTTTTGTTTCATAGTTTTCTGTTTTCCTCCTTTTGGAGCGTTTTCTGTTCTTTAAAGTTTTCTCAGCTCAGTGTAGCACAGTTAAGTTTCTCAGCCTTTTGTTTTTTCCCTCCTTGAGAGTGGTCTTTTGTTTATGTAATTTTCATAGTGTATTTATTATCTTAAGATCAGTGTAGACCCTGTTGAGTTTTTCCTTCTTTGGGAGTGATTTTTTGTTCTTTGATTTCTATAAATGTTTTGTCCTCGTCTGCTTTGGCGAGACTAGATTTTCACAGCCTGAAGAAAATACAGAAAGACTATCAAAATAAAAGCCTGTCAACACCGTTCACTGACTGCTTCTGAGTCCTCCATTTTACCCTGGCCTGACAATAATTGGTGCCCCATACACTGACAGTACAGTTTGGGTAAAGTGGTTAGTGTTTTTGTTACATGAAGCAAAACATCTATGATAATCACTCTGAAATTAATTCAATTAAAGTCCGTGTAAAGCAAAATCAGCCATTTTCTTCTAAACACATTAAACAGGTCATAAATGTGTTTACTTAAAAACATGTAAAAGCCATTCAACCATTTAAAAATTTAATTTTGGAGCTAGGCTCACAAACTGCTTTTCAACATTTCTGTGTTCAGGATTTAATGGGCTGGTCAGAACATGTATGGAAGTGGTATAAATACGTTAAGTGCGTCAGCTCCAGCGGTTCTCCCACTCGCTCTCCAGTCTTGGATAGCATTGGTTACAATAGTCTGCAGCTAGCTAACCAGCCAACCAGTCAGCTAACCAGTCATGTCTTCTCCACATTGCTTGTGCATCTTTCCTGGATGCCACAGTGTGCAGGATGACGGCGCTGTTAGCTTATTTAAGTTTCCTTCGGATGACAACGCAAGGAAACGGTGGACGATTTTGTCAAGAAGAGCTAACGTTACTGTGGGGAGTTAAACATCACCACCAACACCCGTCTCTGCAGTGTCCACTTTACCCCTGATAGTTTCAGCAACTATCACCAGGTAAATGTCTGGATTTCTGCAGAGTCTGTTGACGCCGGTCACTGGGGCCAAACCGACCCTCTCCGTCCCCGGCTTGCATCCTCCTCTCCTCCCGCCGTCAGCAAGTGCCACCGGCCTTATGTGGCCGCCGCTGACCCTCTCTGTCCCGCCAACAGCCGGTGCCACCGGCCTTATGTGGCCGCCACTGACCCTCTCCATCCCGCTGACAACGAGTGCCACCGGCATAATGCGGCCGCCGGAGCCGACCCTTTCCGTCCCGCTGACAGCGGGTGCCACCGGCATAATGTCAGCACCATCAACATCTTTATTCAGTCAATAGGGACGCTGCTGATCAAAAACCTGACAAGCAGGTTTTAGTTGTGTGTTGCAGGTGGTGATTGCAGGTAAGTGTAAGAGGGGAGAGGGATCATTAAAGTTTTTATGTACAGTTCTCCACCTATTACTCACTCACTCACTATTCACTCTATCAAAACAAAGTCTCTGCCATCTGCAGCAGGCACGTGCACACATAGGGCCCAAGGGGTGCTTGAGCCCCTGTCCTTTTTGCCTCGTATTAAAAAGTGCCCTTTTTGTGTGTTTTTTTCAATGAATAAATACATTCCTGTTGTGCAAAGGGATGTCAAAAAAAACGGCAGCATAAAAACGTTATCTAACGTACGCTTTTTCTTGTAATACAGTGTGTGTTGAGCCTAAAGCCGCTTCTCTGTCTGCGGCGGCTCTGCTCAGAGAGAGAGGGAGAGAGAGAGACAGAGACAGAGAGGGAGAAGCTGCTGCCTTGTCAAGAACTCCACCACGCACATAGATGAGACATGACAGTGGAGCGACTTGAGCCTTTGTGAGTTATAAATCCATTAACATAACTTCCTTTTGGGGGCTAACAAGAAGCCTTCCACTTATTCAACATGCTTAAATATCTTAAAACTACTTCCAGTTATTAGGTTTACTGTAAATTTGCTGTTGTAAATATTGCTGTTCCTACTAACATTCACAGTAGCAGTCACAGTAGTCATTTCTCGGTTTTGTTAGCTGAATTGCATGTCTTCTAAACCTCAGTATTATGATAATGTGAATAAACTTATGCTGCGTTTTCAAGTAGCGCTAAAATGTTTTATTTTGGTCTATGTATTGCCAAGGTAGGTAGCTTGACCTTAATCTTCATAGTGTAGTTGAAACATATTTTTGTCTCAAATTAAAGTGTGGCAGTACAACAGTCTATCTTATCTTACTTGAACTAAACCAACAAACCAACGAATTTTAATGATATTACATTTACTTTTGGTGAAGGATGGAAGATATTGTTAAGGAAAGAAAATGGATTGCCTTTTTGTTGCCTGAATTTTTTGTTGGTCACATTAATTCAGTTACTTACTGTCACATTATCTCAGGGAGACCAGGAGGCAAAGAGTGGAGCAGGTCTGGAGGGTGACCAGGGACAGGGGTAAGGGAAAGTAACAGCAGAGGCTTCTGCCTCGACCCCTGATGAGGCGCTGGGCAGCGGGACCTCCATGGAGTTGGGCAGCAGTGAGGACGAGGAGCAGCACAGTTGAACAGCTTGATTTTCAGCTCCTTGCTTGGAAAGCAGACAAAAGCAGGTGTAGTGGGCAACAACAAAAAGCTGTGGTCCAGTTAAGCAATTGTACATGGGTATTTCTCAAAACAAAGTTGTTAATATTTTCTTTTGGCCTTTCAAATACATAAAATTTAACCTTTCAAATGAGAAGGAAGGATGGGACTACTTGTGCTATTTGTCAGCATTATTTTAAATCACATAGTGGAGTAACATTATACAGCAGATGTTTAGTTCAGTCAGTATAAAATGCAAACCTAGCTGAATGATTTACAGCAATATTGTTGAATCTCTGTAACAAAAAGGCCACGGAGCCACAGGGAGTTAAATCATGTGTGGCATGTACTTTGTTGGCTAATGCTGATGGGAGAAGTAAAGAGTAGCCACAGTAAAGCTGCCGTAGGCATATTCATAGAATCACAGATTCAACCACAGCTGTGGCTGTTCTCTGAGCATCTAACAAGTTCAGCATTTAAAGGGATAGTTTGGGTTTTTTGAAGTGGGGTCATATAAAGTACATATCTATAGTAGGTCTGTTTCCTACCGTAATTGCAGATCAGCGCAGCCTCAGTTTGGAGAAGCAGAGAGCCGCTCCAGCCCAGACGCTCAGCTTTGTACTGCAGTGAACGGAGTCCAGATGCAAAGTGAATTTTAACCACCTAAAACAAGGCCCACCTAAAAAAGCTATATCAGTTCAAGTGTACGTTATATAGAGAAAATTCACACCGCTTTACATTGCCATCAGACTGCCCTTTCTTTTGGCACTACATTCTCAACCGTAGAACCTCCGTATCCCTGTCGCTGAAACTCTGACCCAAACAGGTGATCTGCGAGCGGTGAAATACAGTGTGCGGCCCAGTTGTGCTAATACGTAGGGATACGGAGGTTCTACTGGGGCGGTCTGATGGCGATGTAAACAGAGTGAATTTTTTCTATATAATGTACACTTGAACTGATATAGATTTTTTTAGGTGAGCCTTGTTTTAGGTGTTGAAAATTCACTTTGCATCTGGACTCCGTTCACTCGGTCACATGGTTTAGTTCACTCCGTTTTGCTTTTCAAGAAATCTATAGTCTGCCAATGGACACTATAATAACAAACTGCTGGAGGCATCTATTCAGTGCTGCAGAGACATTTTTGACAAAAAAAAGTGTAGTACCAACTGAACATATTGCATTTCCTGTGACTGGTCTACTTCAAAATAAAAGTCAACTCTAGTTGTTAAATTTTTTTTATATAGAATTGTGGTTATATTTTAATGCAATGAAGGTGTAGTCTAAATTGATCAGCTTGTGGGCTAGAGGGAGGGGGAGGGGGGAGCTGGAAATGCTGAAAAATTAATGTGAGTTTGCAGCTATGAGCCAGGTTTGAAGTAAATGACAATAACGTTAAACCAGAGGTTTAACTACAGTTCAGATCTAACTTGCCTCTCCCCTTGTGTTTTCCCGCCAGTCTGATTGTCTTCCCTTCTCTGATTGTTTCCACCTGTTCCCCATTACCGTGTGTATATATGGTCTGTGTCTCCCTTTGTCTGTGCGCCAGAGAACCAGCTGTGTACTATCATCTCGTCTAGAATTGTCAGTATTTGTTCCACGTCCTTGTCTTGTCAGGTTTTGTTCTTTTCTTTGATACTTTGCCAAGGCCTTGTTTTTTTTAGTAGGTTTTCCCTCATTTTAGTGTTTTTTTGTTTATTAGCTGAATTAGCATTTATTACTCCTTGTGAGTGATTTTCAGTTGCACTTTTATAATAAAAAGTTGTTTATTTTTCATTTTGTCTCCTGAATCGGGCATTTGGGTTCAAGTCCTAGTTCAGTTGTGACAGTGCGAACTGGCCAGTATGATCCCAGCTGACTCAGAACACCTGACTACAGCCTTTCACTCCCAAGGCTCCCACCTGAACCAGCAGGAGGAGCAGATGTCCTCTCTGCATCGTGGAGTGAAGGAGCTGGCGAACTGTCAGGAGGAATTCAAAGCTGCCATGTCCTCCCATGTGAACCTCCTGTCAGCCCAAGTCCAAGAAATCCACTCTCTCCTCATGAAGGATCCCTCCTCCCCAGCCACACCATCTCCAGCAGCTGCTGGAGCATTGTTGGTCTGCACCAGTTTTTCGGTGAGTCCGGAAAATGCCATGCTTTCATCGTTGACTGTGAAATGTATTATGAACGCCTGCCATCGGCCTTTCCCACATAACGGTCCAAAGTGGCATTCATGGTTTCCCATCTCATCGGGAGAGCGAAGGCATGGGCTACGGCTGAGTGGTCTCGTGGTTCATCAATCTGTGGTTCTCTCAATGAATTCATAAAGGCTCTGAGGGGGGCTTTTGATCCGATCTCGTCCGACCGTGAGAAAGCACGTGCACTGGTTTGTGATCATGCCATCCGCTTCCGGACCCTAGCCTCTGACAGCGGATGGAATTCCACAGCTCTTTATGATGTCTTTCTTAAAGGACTCTCTGACCAGATTCAGGATTTGTTTGTGCGTCTTGATCTACCACCTTCCCTAGACTCTATGATAACTCTAGCCATAAGAACTGACAACCGTTTACAGGAGTGTAAACAAAACCGCAACCAAACGTCATCTTCGGCTGGTCGCCATAGGACCCATGCTGCATCTTCTACAGCCACTTGGCAGGGTCCTCCACACTTCCCTCCACCGGTTCCTCGGCAGAAGGAGTTGTCTGGGAAGGAGGAACCCATGCAGCTGCGACAAGCCAAACTGTCCACAGAGGAGCGTCGTCATCGTCTGCAGGAAGGACGGTGCTTCTATTGTGGGCAGCAAGGTCATCTCCTCGCCATGTGTCCAGCAAAAGGACAGGCTCACCAGTAGACGGGAGGGTACTAGTGAGCCGTTTCTCCTCCTCTGAATTCCCTCCCCGAGTCTTAACGAATATCAAGGTAAAACATCACAACACCACAATTTCTCTTGGGATACTTGTTGACTCAGGGGCTGAGGAGAGTCTCATGGACTGGGATTTTGCCCCAAAACTTTATTTGAACACTGAACAATTATCCCAGCCATTAAAGGCCAGTGCTCTTGACGGGAACCTGATATTCAAGGTGACTCACAAGACTGAACCTCTCGAAGTCATTGTAGGTGACCACCATGTACTCATGTGTTTTCACTTGTTTCATTCTACCCAGCACTCTCTCATTCTGGGATCCCGTTGTTAAAGGAACAAAACCCACACATTGACTGGAGTACTGGGAAAGTTATGAACTGGGCTGAGGGTTGTACAAAGAAGTGTTTTAAGTCATGTCATGCTTTGAATGTGAAGCCTGTATTTAACACTGTCTCTGTTCACCCTGACACAGACTCTGAACTCCCTGACCTGACATCAGTCCCAAAATGCTACCATGATCTGGGGAAGTTTTCATCAAAAGTAAGGCTACCCCTCTACCTCTTCACAGACCTTATGATTGCCCCATTGACTTGATCGCCGGGGCCCCCATTCCTAGAGGTAGACTGTATTCTATTTCTGGCCCTGAAAGGGAGGTCATGACAGAATATATTGAGTCCTCATTAAAGGCTGGTTTTATTCGTCCGTCTTCATCTCCAGCAGGGGCAGGGTTCTTTTTTGTGGGGAAAAAAGATGGGTCTCTCAGACCTTGCATTGACCATGGGCTACTTCATGACATCACTATTAAAAATTGGTATCCTCTGCCACTCATATCATCCGCTTTTGATCAGCTTCAACAAGCAAAGATTTTTACCAAATTGGACCTGAGAAATGCTTATCACCTGGTTCGTATCCGAAAGGGGGATAAATGGAAGACAGGCTTTAACACACCCAGTGGCCATTATGAGTACCTGGTTATGCTATTTGGTTTGACAAATGCTCCTGCGGTGTTCCAAGCCATGATCAATGATGTTCTTAGAGACTTCCTGAACCACTTTGTCTATGTCTACTTGGATGACATCTTGATCTATCCCCCAGACTCGAACACTCATGTTGGTCATGTTTGTCAGGTCCTCCAACGGTTGCTGGAGAACCGGTTGTATGTTAAAGCTGAAAAGAGTGAGTTTCATGCCAACACTGTACCTTCTTGGCTTCATTATAGCCCCTGGAAAGATGCAAATGGATCTGGCAAAAGTTAGTGCTGTGGCTCAGTGGCCTACACCTGATAGCCACAAAAAGGTTCAGCAATTCTTGGGATTTGCTAACTTTTACAGGTGGTTTATCAGAAACTTCAGCGCCATAGCTGCACCTCTCCATGCCCTCACATCTCCACAGACTCCGTTCCAATAGTCCCCTCAAGCTGAGGAGGCCTTCCAGCTTAAGACACGCTTCACCACCACTCCCACCCTCACAGTTCCCGTTCCAAGCCGACAGTTCGTGGTGGAGGTGGATGCCTCCAATGATGGGGCAGGAGCGGAAGCTCTCCCAACACTCCGAAAAGCACAACAAGCTCCACCCCTGTGCCTTCCTCTCTCGGAAACTTTCGCCTGCTGAAAGGAACTACGATGTTGGAAATCGTGAGCAGCTGGCTGTCAAGATGGCCCTGGAGGAGTGGAGACATTGGCTTGAGGGGGCGCAGAATTCTTTTGTTTTGACAGACCACAAAAATTTAGAATACATTTGCAAAGCTAAAAGACTGAACTCCTGTCGAGTCAGATGGACATTGTTTTTTAATTGTGTAGGAGACACTACTTTGATAAATATTTGATAATTAATCACTGGCGATTAATTTACACTCGTTTACAGGGCACCACCTCCGATATTTGAATTCTAAACTAATCTCGGAGGTAATTAGTTAAGATATCAACTGTCCAAGTTTGGTAGACAGATAAATCATCAATCTCAAATGAATCTTGTTTAATTTCAGTGTCTATTTGTTCCTATTCTGAAGCAGTGAATTCTTTCCACGATCCCATCGATTTCCTACTTCAAATTAAACGTGCACAGACAACGACATAAGATTAAATATGTTTATTAACTAAATAAATGCAGATTAAATGACATGAGATGAATTCAAACGGGTAACAAAGTAACAGAAAGTGTGAAGACTGGAATGAATTATTGACTGGATGGATTCAGACAATGGTGGATTTTGACATGGAACCGTTAATTCGCGACTACGGGATTAATTTCTAACGGAATTATATGGGAGATGTTTTGGATTTATGATATATATATTCGAAGCTTTCACAAACACCAACTCTGATTTCATTCACATGTGACTCTTGTCGTGTGTGGAGTTCTTAGCCTACTTTTGTTTGAAGAGGGGAGATGATCCAGAATCCGGGCTCTCTGGGTCAGCTTAGATGCAGAAGCCGCGTCCGTTCAGCCGCAGGATGATGGCGAGGCAACCCCTGGTGACGTAGTGTTACCGGCACAGCGGGGATTCCGTCTGAGCTCTTTGCGGCCTGTCGGCTTCCGTACCGCTGGAATTTGATGCCGTCTCGGGCCGAACTCCCTCTGCCCAGCGAAGTGTCTCGCTTGAGATCGCTGCAGGCGGTTCTGCTGTGGATATGTTCTTCACGGCTTCTTGAACAATTTAACTGCACCGACTTCGTGATGGCTTAAGAGTTATCAGAGTCTCGATAGAATTGGTGATTACGGAGCTCCGAATATATATTGAATTGACTTCTTGCGTAAAAATAACTGGGAGAGAAATGCCGGCCGGACAATCCTTCTCTGTTACTAAATACAAGAAAACAAAAATGGTTTCTTTGGCTTTAAGTACGATACTCTAACAATGAGCAAATATCACAAAAATAAAAGAATCAATTTCGTTCTTGCTCGAATTTCACAGAAAAAATCTTTTCAGAATAAAAGAGCTTCACCGGGAGAGGTATCTCGCAAGTGGCTCAAATCTCTGGAGGTTACTAAGTCTCAGAGCTTCAAAAATCTGGCAAAGTACGGAAATTAACTTGAAAAATAAGAAGTTGCGTGTACTAAAATTAAAGTAAGTACGAAAGTGGCAAACGAAAGCAAGCGAAGAATGCGAAGAGTTTTTTCAGGAGAAGAGAAGAGTCAACAAGCGTTTTAGAATAGTAAGCCGCGGTAAGAAGAAGAAGAAGAACGATTAACGGAATGCATGGGCTTTTAATGTGTTAATCGAGGGCGGAACCTAGGCGGGCTTGGAGGCGGCCTGGTCACTTGCTTCCTCCGGTGACGTCATAGCTCATGTTACCGATTTCTTACTTGTTGAATCAAACTAATGATTTGATAAAGTTTTTAAATCGCAACTGACTATGTGCTGAAATCCACCATGGTCTCACATTAACAATTGTTATGGAAATGTAAAAGAACACAATTGAAGTTGCCTAATAGGCAAAAGAGGAACTATTAGTTAAATTAAAACACAAATACAAACATAATCATTAAAGGCACTAATGGCTCAAGAATATCTCATACATTGACAGTTTATACTTCCCAGACATGTATCAGATTTGAAAGAACGTCTAAATACTTAGAAATAGATGATAAAATAGAACATTCCATTAGTATTGGCTTTTGAAATTATACCAAAACTTACCAGAAGGTGGTACTCTAGCTCCACCAAAATATTGACATTAACCCTGTGATTCTTAACATAAGTTTTCTTTAACCAACACAAATGAGAGACAGAGCATGTTTGAGGTCTCATTTAGCTAGTTAAAGGTAAACTGTCAAAAAGAAAATGAGTTTGTAATCTAATGTTTTTCTGTATTACAGGAGAAATCGAGGCTTTTGGTTTCTTTAAAAATGAATGTGGAGACACCCTGCCGGGTTTGAGTGTCGTAACTTATGGGATGACATCTTTATAGTACATGCCAGATGTGGGCCTTTCCTTTGGTGACAAGCAAGTTGTAACAAAGGATAAACCTGATGTTCTCCAGTGATTGAATTGGCACTGAATGTAAACAGTCCGTGAAAGCGTAGACAGGCACTGATGTAACCCAGGTATTGATCAAGTCCTTTCTGAGCCTGATTGTCCATAGGTTTGTTATGAGAGGCTCTAATAAGGCCAGAGTGTGAGAGAGAGGGCAATAAAAGGGGGTCAGGACTCTCTCTAGGCAGAATCAGGAGGTTATCTGGTGATTCCACATGAGAACTCAGCAGACTGTCCTTTCTCGCAGGCGAAAATGCATATAGCTGGATCACATGCTGTTTTTGTCAACAGTATAGTGTCAAAGAAAAGGGGGGCAAAGGAAGTACAGTATCCAGGCTACCACAATATGGCAGGGAGTAGGTGAGAGGTGAGATGGACACTGACATGCCACTCACACCTCCTGTGGTGAGAGAAACAGAGGACGATGGCTGGTTCCTACAATTGTTTTAAAACTTTGTGCTGTCTTACAGGCCGGGGTCCCAGAAAACGAAGCCCAATGCCTTGTCATGTCTGTTTGACAGCCTACTGTCAAGAAACCTGAGCCCATCCTACCACTGAACTGTGTGGTTGGAGCAGTGACTTGGCAAATAGAATCTGAGGTGAAGCAATACACAGGTGATTCATTGGGCTCACACCTCGCTACTCACCTGCCATGCGGGTGTCAAAAGAACCATGCACGCCATTTCCCAGAGGTTTTGATGGCCCTCCATGGAGCAGGAGGTCCGGGAGTATTTGGAGGCATGCTCCATCTGCGCCCACAACAAGACCTCTTCCGGAGCGCGGCGTGGTTTGCTGCAGCCACTCCCCATTCCTACTCGTCCTTGGACTGAGATCTCCCTGGACTTCATCACGGGGCTCCCAGTCTCTGAAGGTAACACCACTGTTCTCACAGTGGTGGATAGATTTTCCAAGATGAGTCCCAAGTTGCCCTCTGCCAAAGAAACAGCAGAAGTTATCGTGACTCGTGTTTCGTATCCATGGATTTCCTAAGGATATCGTGTCAGACCGGGGGCCCCAGTTCATCTCTAGATTCTGGAAAGAGTTCTGCAAACCCATTGGAGCCACCGTCAGCCTTACTTCTGGGTACCACCCAGAATCTAACGGCCAGACAGAACGTTTAAACCAAGAGCTGGAAACATGCCTTTAATGTATGGTGTCACAGAATCCGGCTTCTTGGAGCAAGAACCTAGTGTGGGTGGAATACGCCCACAACACCCTCCCCACCTCAGCCACCAGTATGTCACCATTCCAGTGCGTCTTAGGTTACCAGCCCCCTGTCTTCTCTGAGGCAGAAAAGGAGATCACTGTCTCGTCTGCTCACGCCATGGTCCGGCGTTGCCACTGCACCTGGGCAGCCGCCTGCAAGGTCCTCCTTCGCAGTGGGCACCGCATGATGAGCGCTGCCGATCGGAGGCGCCGACCTGCTCCGGTTTACCAACCTGGCCAGAAAGTCTGGCGCTCTACAGGGGACTTGCCTCCACGTCATCTCCAGGAGCTCCACGGTTTGTGGGTCCACTTCCAGTATCCAAGGTCATCTGCCCCTCCTCTGTTCGTCTGTGTCGGTCCCTGAGAGTCCATCCAACCTTCCACATCAGCCAGATCAAACCAGTTAAGGAGAGCCCTTAGTTCCTGCAGCCAAACCCCTGATTGTTTCCACCTGTTCCCCATTACTGTGTGTATAAATGGTCTGCGTCTCCCTTTGTCTGTGCCAGTTTGTCTTGTCTTGTGTGCCAGAGAACCAGCTCCATGCCATCATCCGTGTAGAATGCCAGCGTTTGTTCCACGTCCTTGTCTTGTCAGGTTTTGTACTTTTCTTTGATACTTTGCCAAGCCCTTGTTTTTGTTAGTAGGTTTTCCATTATTTGAGTGTTTTTTTTTTGTTTATCAGCTGAAGTAGCATTTATTCCTCCTTGTGAGTGATTTTCAGTTGCACTTTTATAATATAAGGTTGTTTATTTTTCACTTTGTCTCCTGAGTCATGCATTTGGGTTCAAGTTCTAGTTCAGTCGTGACAACTATTGTGGCAGGGTGGCTAGGAAATTCAAAATAGCAAGATGGCATAGAGGACAGTATTAATTTTGTGGAAATATTCATATTTTGAGATTTTGGCCAAAAAGGACAAAAACAACACTGAGCTAATGGACACCCAAAATACAGACTATTAATGTGTTATTTACTTACGTATTTGTGTTTAGGACAACAAGGTACATTCAATACAAACATGAAATGTGCAAGAGGAACATTACAAAAAAATGTATGTGGATATACCAAATGTTTATCTATCATCAATGACGCTTTGACACCATTATTCACCATGGCAACCGGCAACTAAAAGGTAGGGCCTTCATTTTACTCTAGATGCAGATTTCTGCATGTATACAGAATGTGCACATCTAATAAAAGGGCCTGGCTCAGAGTGAGAAAATGAATCAACAAGTTAATAGATGAAGAGGTGACTTCTGATAGTGTATCAGGCTGTACCCTACATTACATTTTCAAATATATGTGTTCAGCTTTAATATGACAGGGACAGGTTCGATTCAGGTTCTGTTTTAGGTCCGATTTTATTTTCTATTTATATGCTCCAACTTGGCCAGATTATTAAACACCATAATGTATCGTTCCATAGCTATGCAGATGAAACACACATATATCTCCCGCTGAGGCCCGTTGACCCTGGAAGCCTAGCTGCTATCTTAGACTGTCTTAAAGATATTAACAGTGAATGGCCAAAAATTTCTTACAGCTTAACAACACCAAAACAGAAATCATATTGTTCACCCCCCCACTATATTAGCCATTACC